>NC_088407.1:42909643-43067143 GCF_034236695.1 Oncorhynchus nerka
CAGCACAAAAACATCCTGTGGCGTTCTGAATTAGCATTGAATAGCCCCTTTTCAGGGAAGTTAGGAACAAATATACACAGGCAGTTAGAAAAGCTAAGGCAAGCTTTTTCAAACAGAAATTTGCATCCTGTAGTACTAACTCAAAAAAATTCTGGGACACTGTAAAGTCCATGGAGAATAAGAGCACCCCCTCCCAGCTGCCCACTGCTCTGAGGCTAGGAAACATTGTCACCACCGATAAATCCACTATATTTGAAAATTTCAATAAGCATTTCTCTACGGCTGGCCATGCTTTCCACATGGCTACCCCTACCCCGGTCAACTGCCCGGCACCCTCCACAGCAACCCGCCAAAGCCCCCACCATTTCTCCTTTACCCAAATTCAGATAGCCGGTGTTCTGAAAGAGCTGCAAAATCTGGACCCCTACAAATCAGCCGGGCTAGTCAATCTGGACCCTCTCTTTCTAAAATTATCTGCCGAAATTGTTGCAACCCCTATTACTAGCCTGTTCAACCTCTCTTTCGTATCGTCTGAGATTCCCAAAGATTGGAAAGCTGCCGGGGTCATCCCCCTCTTCAAAGGGGGTGAAACTCTAGACCCAAACTGCAACATACCTATATCTATCCTACCCTGTCTTTCTAAGGTCTTCGAAAGCCAAGGTAACAAACAGATTACTGACCATTTCGAATCCCATCATACCTTCTCCGCTATGCAATCTGGTTTCAGAGCTGGTCATGGGTGCACCTCAGCCACGCTCAAGGGTCTAAACGACATCATAACCGCCATCGATAAGAAACATTACTGTGCAGCCGTATTCATCGACCTGGCCAAGACTTTCGACTCTGTCAATCGCAACATTCTTATTGGCAGACCCGACAGCCTCGGTTTCTCAAATGATTCCCTCGCCTGGTTTACCAACTACTTCTCTGATAGAGTTCAGTGTGTCAAATCGGAGGGGCTGTTGCCTGGACCTCAGACAGTCTCTCTGGGTTTGCCACAGGGTTCAATTCTCGGGCTGACTCTCTTTTCTGTATACATCATTGATGTTGCTCTTGCTGCTGGTGATTTTCTGATCCACCTCTACGCAGACGACACCATTCTGTATACTTCTGGCCACTCCTTAGACACTGTGTTAACTAACCTCCAGACGAGCTTCAATGCCATACAACTCTCCTTCTGTGGCCTCCAACTACTCTTAAACGCAAGTAAAACTAAATGCATGCTTTTCAATCGATCGCTGCCCGCACCTGCTCGCCCATCCAGCATCACTACTCTGGACGGCTCTGACTTAAAATACGTGAACAACTACAAATACCTGGGTGTCTGGTTAGACTGTGAACTCTCCTTCCAGACTCACATTAAGCATCTCCAATCCAAAATTAAATCTAGAATCGGCTTCCTATATCGCAACAAAGCATCCTTCACTCATGCTGCCAAACATACCCTCGTTATCTACAAGTCTCTGCTAGGTAAAGCCCCGCCTTATCTCAGCTCACTGGTCACCATGGCAGTACCCACTCGTAGCACGCGCTCCAGCAGATATATCTCACTGGTCACCCCCAAAGCCAATTCCTCCTTTGGTCGTCTTTCCTTCCAGTTCTCTGCTGCCCATGACTGGAACAAATTGCAAAAATCTCTGAAGCTGGAGACTCACATCTCCCTCACTAGCTTTAAGCACCAGCTGTCAGAGCAGTTTACAGATCACTGCACCTGTATTTAGCCAATCTGTAAACAGCCCATCTACCTACCTCATCCCCATACTGGTATTTATTTATTTATTTTGCTCCTTTGCACCCCAGTATCTCTACCTGCACATTCATCTTCTGCCGATCTACCATTCCAGTGTTTAATTGCTATATTGTAATTACTTCGCCACCATGGCCTATTTATTTCCTTAACTTACCTCATTTGCACTCACTGTATATAGACTTTTTGTTTTCTTTTGTTCTACTGTATTATTGACTGTATGTTTTGTTTATTTCATGTGTAACTCTGTGTTGTTGTATGTGTCGAATTGCTACGCTTTATCTTGGCCAGGTCGCAGTTGCAAATGAGAACCTTTCCTCAACTAGCCTACCTGGTTAAATAAAGGTGAAATATATATATATATATATATATATATATATATATATATATATATATATATATATATATATTGTTTTACATTTTATGTATGTATGTATGTACGTATGTGAGTTTTATGTATGTATTTGAGTGTGTATGTATGTATATATGAATGTGAGTATGTATGTATGTATGTATGTATGTATGTATGTGAGTGAGTGAGGGTGTACCAGTACAACATCCTCATTTCCATATGATCTTTATAGCCAAAATTGTGCTATCTATGGAACAGTGCTATTCTTTACAGCTAAAACATTTAGCATCTACATATAACATAATACTAAGTATTAAGCCTGTTACTGTAAGGCTGTTACTGTAAATAACAAGAATTCAATGAAGGAAAAAAATCTAGTAATTTCACATGGACATTTAAACATGAATTCGAAAATCTCAAAAACATACGTGGTCAAAACTGCAGTTCTGATTTTGTGTGCATCTGCAATTTCCATATCACATGCCTACAGTAGGTTACATCACATCCATTTAGCGTCAGGTAAAGTTTTCCAAGTTGCAAGGACACTTGTCCACACACACTATTAAAAGTTACCAACACGCATATTTACAACTATTTATTTAGGAGGGTCTTTTCACATTACATGTACCTGTTTGCGTGCCTGTCCAAGTCCCGTCTGTCACTCCACCTGACAGGTCTATCAGTGTACAAAGCCGATCGGGATGTGTCCCTCAGTCAGTGTGACAGCCTGAACTGGCAGCATTGCAATACAGAGTGACAGCTCGTCAGGTAGAATTGCCAGTGGAAAAGAGAGGGAAGGGAGAAAGGGAGGAGAGAAAGAGCGGGGTAAAGGAAGAGAGACTGGCAGGCAACAGAAGTGTAAAGGGGAAGAAAAAGATAAAGGTTATTCATCTGAGAAACTCATGGAAATAAGGTCAACTTCAAGCCATAAAATAAGTTAGTCACTTTTCCTTACATTACCTCTGAACACCACTCAAACCCTTCTCTCCACCAATAAAAACCGTGTCTGTCTAGGATTGCCAAGTAGGACCTATATCAGGCGAATTGAGACTCATCTTATATGCTGATTTAGTGTGTCGGCCCCAGACAAATTCCCTGCTAAATAGTAGAGAACCAAAGGCTGCATTCCAGAGACAAACCACCTGAGGGATGTGCTTTGGTAAATCCATGACATGTTTAAGAAGAAGATGGGGTATAAAAAAAAAATGACACAAATATCTGCCTTCATTTCATCAAAAGCCATCCAACCCATCCAAAACAGCCAAACAATGTAAGAGGAAGACAAAAAATGGAAAACCTACAAGCTCTTGAGCGAGGAGTGTTTTGATCGGCTTAGCCACGCTCTCCTGGCTTCTCATGTTTCGGCTAGGACGAGAGTAATTAGCAATTAACAATCAGGGTTTAACGAGATCCCGTTATTATCTATGCAAGAGGGAGAAATCTGCTGCTTTGACAGTGAGTGCATTAGAATATCCCTGCGACTTCGGGATGAAAACAAGAGTGGCCCAAACCAGTAATTCTCTCATTTCCACGACATCTCTGGGCTATTTTTTCCCCAAAACTCCCCCTGATCAAACAAGCTGCAACAAAAGGCACCAAATCCCCCACTCTCCTCACTACTCTCTCTTTCTCAAATTAGCTAAGCCTCTCAGCTCCATCATTTTCAGCTTGGCTCGCATCAACAACCCCGCTGCATACCAAACACTGCCTACCGCTGAAACCCGACTTTGGGGGGTGGAAAAAAAGTAATGGCTGACAGCTTAGGTGTCTTGGACGCAAAAAGGGTGGGGAGTAAACAGTGGGCGAAGGCAGCCATCCCTTGCCTCCCTGTGACATATTCAGGCCTTTCGGATATTCCCCATTTCCCCCCGATTACCTCCCCGTGTTCACTGCCGTCCTGTCTGTTTAACATCTCCAGAGATAAGGGCTGATTTGGGATGGCAGGAAGGATTCTCAATCATTCCCTTCTCCCTTTGCTTATTTGTCTGTACATTTCTCTATTAGCTCCCCAGCCGAACTCAAGTGTGTAAAAGGCGGGGAGTTTTTTACTTTCTCGACCTCCGCTCTCGAACGTTCATTGAGTTACTTCTTAGGTTGAGCCTAAGTAATTCTAAAAGCTAGCCCCAGGTTATCACTCAGGGAACGTGCTACTGAGCTTAAGTGATCCTGTTTCACACACCTGTCATTTGCTGAGACTGGCATATCCATGACTGCCTTGAAGCTAACCGCTAACAGGGGTTTCGCAAGAGCAGAATGTCAGTCTAATGTTGATGTAGCTAGTTAGCCAGATCCCTTGGGTTGAGTAGGAAACACTTGCTGAGCAAAGCATGCCAGGAGCTTGAGAAAGGAGAAAGAGCGTGAGAAAAGTGAGGCTTCAGCTTTGGTTGGGAGCCTTCAGAATTAACAACCTACAGGGAGTAAAAAGGCCAACCTTGACTGAGCCTCTTTTTCAACAAATGATATGATTAAGTAATCAAAGAATGTAATAAACATCTTCATTAGACATAGGCGAAGAGGTCGTGGCTCATTTAACTGTAAACCAAACCACTTATCCAAAACCAAAATGGACGACAATCATTAGCAAAACCATTTCATGGTTCAGCAAAGGTTAAATTGGCTTTGAGTGGTAAAGAGATCCCGAGCATCATTTTAATCAACTCTCTCCAGAGATCCCCCCGGCTAATTATTCCTACCTTTAATGATTCCGGCCGACTGCCATTGCGATCTCTTAAATAAGGCTGGATTAGAGGATTTGGAGTATTAGCAACAGAGTTGGCAGGCAGGAGACCTCTGTACCGTGAGTCGGGGTGAGAAAAACCGCTTCAAAAGTTATCTTGAGCAGCACCTTCATAAGATTAAGATTACATTACAAAGACCGTATCCCTATTAAGAGGTTTAAAGCCTGCAAAAGAGAGGCAAGTTCCATCATGTGGACTGCAGTACTTTGGAAGTGGAGCCTTCATGTGAAATGACACCTGTGCTATAGTTTAAGTAAGTTGAAAGAGTTGTTTACGAGTAACTTAGAAGTTGTACGTCAAAGTATATTACCTTCAAGACCTTAAGTATTGCACCAAACTTAACAGAATTCTATGAATCGTTGACAATGTTAGCGTCTGTAGATTCCTCACAGCTCACTCCAATCTTTATTTACATATAAAATAATAATATATATTTTTTTATTGATTTAAAGCTGATCGTTTATTCGTACGTGAAGCTATAGACTTCTGCTAAGAACATTGACTAAGTAAGGACCAGAGGACATGCTAAGCTGCCAACATCGATTAAAGGAAAACAAAATGCATTTTCAATGTGATGCGCCTAGTTCACGATAAAATAAAAAGCCTCTACTGTCCTCGAGAAGCCTTTGTTAAAGATGCTGTTACCCCATAATTCTTCCCTCCTTCCTCTGCACTCCCTCCCTCCAAAAAAGGGAGCAGTTTGTCCCCGGGCTGACGAGAGAAACCATTTGAAAGCAGGTCGGCAAAGGTTACCGTGGGAAACGTGGAGCACAGCAAAAAGAGACAAAAATAAGCTTGCTTTTAATTATTTTTTATTAAGAGACTTGATGCTATTAAATGCCCCAGATACATTCACCCTATAGTTCCTAATTAGACTTGACAGTTGCATTACCAACAATAAATATAGCAAAGGGCTGGCCCCCGGGCCAGGAAAAACCCCTAACTATGACCCCCTCATGTTTAATAATGAAAACAAGCATGCACACACACACTCCCTCTCTCACACACCGTCCCTCTCTCCCTTCCTCCAGTACACAGACCATCCCTCCCTCTCTACACTCCTGTTAGTCTTGCTCCCTCACACATACCTTCCCGTCTCTCTCTTACGCTCTTTCAAACACAGCTACAGTGCCTTCAGAAAGTAGTCATGCCCCTTGACTTTTTACACAATACCACATAACATCAAAGTGGAGTGATGCTTTAGACATTTTTACAAATTAATTCTAAATGAAAGCTGAAATGTCAATAAGTATTCAACCCCATTGTTATCGCAAGGCTAAATAAGTTCAGGAGTAAAAATTTGCTTAACAACTCACATACTAAATTGCATTGACTCTGTATGCAATTAGTGTTTAACATGATTTTTGAATGACCACCCCATCTCTGTACCCTACACATACAACAATTACAGTTGGAGTCATTAACACACATTTTTCAACCACTCCACAAATGTCTTGTAAACAAACTATAGTTTTGGCAAGTCAGTTAAGACATCTACTTTGTGCATGACACAAGTAATTTTTCCAATAATTGTTTACAGACAGATTACTTCACTTATAATTCACTGTATCACAATTCCAGTGGGTCAGAAGTTGATATACACCAAGTTGACTGTGCCTTTAAACAGTTTGGAAAATTCCAGAAAATGATGTCATGGCTTTAGAAGCTTCTGATAGGCTAATTCACATCATATGAGTCAATTGGAGGTGTACCTGTGGATGTATTTCAAGGCCTACTTTCAAACACTGTGCTTCTTTGCTTGACATCATTGGAAAATCAAAATAAATCAGAAAAGACCTCAGAAAACAAATTGTAGACCTCCACAAGTCTGGTTCATTCTTGGGAGCAATTTTCCAACGCCTGAAGGTACCACGTTCATCTGTACAAACAATAGCACGAAAGTATAAACACCATGGGACCATGCAGCCGCCGTACCGCTCAGGAAGGAGACACGTTCTGTCTCCTAGAGATGAACGTACTTTGGTGCAAAAAGTGCAAATCAATCCCAGAACAACAGCAAAGGACCTTGTGAAGATGCCGGAGGAAACAGGTACAAAAGTATCTATATCCACAGTAAAACGAGTCCTGTATCGAAATAACCTGGAAGGCCGCTCAGCAAGGAAGAAGCCACTGCTCCAAAACCGCCATAAAAAAGCCAGACTACAGTTTGCAACTGCACATGGGGACAAAGATCGTACTTGTTGGAGAAATGTCCTCTGGTCTGATGAAACAAAAATAGAACTGTTTGGCCATAATGACCATCGTTATGTTTGGAGGAAAAAGGGGGACGCTTGCAAGCCGAAGAAAACCATCCCAACTATGAAGCACGGGGGTGGAAGCCTCATGTTGTGGGGGTGCTTTGCTGCAGGAGGGACTGGTGCACTTCACAAAATAGATGGCTACATGAGAAGGGAAATTATGTGGATATATTGAAGCAACAGCTCAAGACATCAGCCAGGAAGTTAAAGCTTGGTGTCAAATGTCTAGGTGATGCAGGTAAGGCGGAGTCAGGCGCAGGACACAGAGATGAGTAATAACCGTTACTTTACTCAAAAACAATATTCCATAAAGGAGACAAAATAATCCAGGTCACAAAACGAGACAATTTGACAATAACAAACACGCACAAAACCAAGTGGGAAACCAGAGGGTTAAATAGGGAACAATGATTATGGAATGGAAACCAGGTGTGTATAATGAAGACAAAACAAATCGAAAATTAAACATGGATCGGTGGTGACTAGAAAACCGGTGACGTCAACAGCCGAACGCCGCCCGAACAAGGAGAGGGACCAACTTCGGCGGAAGTCGTGACACTTGGATGCAAATGGTTCTTCCAAATGGACAATGACCCCAAGCATACTTCCAAAGTTGTGGCAAAATGGCTTAAGGACAACAAAGTCAAGGTATTGGAGTGGCTATCACAAAGCCCTGACTTCAATCCTGTAGAACATTTGTGGGCGGAACTGAAAAAGCGTGTGCGAGCAAAGGAGGCCTTACAAACCTGACTCTGTTACACCAGCTCTGTCAGGAGGAATGGGCCAAAATTCACCCAACCTACTGTGGGAAGCTTGTGGAACGCTACCCAAAATGTTTGACCCAAGTTAACCTGTTGCTCCTACCCTCTACTTTTTTGAACATTTTGTTAAAAATCGCGCAACATTTCAGCGCCCTGCTACTCATGCCAGGAATATAGTACGTTCATATGGTTAGAATGTGTGGATAGGAAACCCTCGGACGTTTTTAAAACTGGTTAAATCACGACTGTGGCTATTACATAACGTGCGTTACATCGGAAAGCGCAGGAAAACCTGATCACAGAAAATGGAAATAAATATCCTTGCGCCACTTCCAGCAATTGTTAACAGTGAGCCGAATTAGATAAGACCGAGCATTCAACTCCCACAGCATCCCCATGTTGTCTAGAGTCTTGTGAATTGAATCATCTTTGATTCTTGGTTGAACCGAAAGAGGGGCACGACTTACCTCCGGTCTCCGCCCAGATCATTCCGGAAGAGCTCTCTCCTGAAATTTTTTCCAAGACGACAGCTAATGATATTTACATCGCCTACGGATGATTTTTATCGCTTATTAACGTTTACTAATACCTAAAGTAGCATTACAAACGTATTTCGAAGTGTTTTGTGAAAGTTTATCGTCTACTTTTTGAATTTTAAAAAATGACGTTACGTTGTGAAATCGCTGTTTTTTTCGTTTATCACACAGTCTACATATAACGATATCTTGGCTTTATATGGCCCGATTTAATCGAAATAAAGACCCAATAGTGTTTATGGGACATCTAGGAGTGCCAACAAAGAAGATGGTGAAAGGTAATGACTGTTTTCTATTTTATTGTGCGGTTTGTGTAACGCCGAAATGCTAATTATTTTGTTTACGTCCCCTGCTGTGCTTTTCTGTTGTAGTGTATTGGTGCATGCTATCAGATAATAGCTTCTCATGCTGTCGCCGAAAAGCATTTTAAAAATCTGACTTGTTGCCTGGATTCACAACGAGTGTAGCTTTAATTTGATACCCTGCATGTGTATTTTAATGAACTTTTGAGTTTTAACTAATACTATTAGCATTTAGCGTAGCGCATTTGCATTTCCAGAGCTCTAGTTGGGACGCAAGCGTCCCAAGTAGAGGCAAGAGGTTAAACAATTTAAAGGCAATGCTACCAAATACTAATTGAGTGTATGTAAACTTCTGACCCACTGGGAATGCGATGAAAGAAAAGCTTAAATAAATCATTCTCTCTACTATTATTCTGACATTTCACATTCTTAAAATAAAGTGATGATCCTAATTGACCTAAAACAGGGAATTTTTACTAGGATTAAATGTCAGGAATTGTGAAAAACGGAGTTTAAATGTATTTGGCTAAAGTGTATGTAAACTTCCGACTGTATCTGTAAGGTCCCTCAGTCGAACAGTGAATGTCAAGCACAGATTCAACCACAAAGACCAATGCCTCACAAAGAACGGCACCTATTGGTAGATTTAAAAAAAAAAACAGACATTGAATATCCCTGTGAGCATGGTGAAGTTATTAATTACACTTTGGATGGTGTATCAATACACCCAGTCACTACAAAGATACAAGCGTCCTTCCTAACTCAATTGCTAGAGGAAGGAAAGCGCTCAGGGATTACACCACGAGGCCAATGAAGATTTTAAAACAGTTACAAAGTTTAATGGCTGTGATAGGAGATGAAGTAACAATTTACTTTGACTAGATAGCCATAATGCATTTATTACACATCTATAAGAATTTCATGAACGTGTTATAACAGGTCCCAACCACATTATTAAAGGTTAATGAAGATACAGGCATCCTTCCTAACTCAGATTAGGAATAGATTAGGAATCACTGGAGACTTTAAGGAAATGAAACACTAGCCACTTTAACAATGTTTCTGTATCTGGCATTACTCATCTCATATGTGTAAGATGTACTCTATACTATCCTACGGTATCTTAGTCACTTTAATTGTTTGTAAATATTGCATCATCCATCTCATATGTATATACTGTACTTTATACTATGCCACTGTATTTTAGTCCAATGCCGCTCTGACATATTCTTAATCCATTCCTTACTTAGATTTATGTGTATTTTGGGTATATGTTGTGAAACTGTTAGACATTACTTGCTAGATATCACTGCACTGTCGGAGCTAGAAGCACAAGCATTTCGCTACACACGCAATAACATCTGCCAAGCATGTGTATGTGACCAATACATTTGATTTGATTTTGAAATATACTAATAGCATCTGTAGAGCATTCATGTCATGCTATGGAAAAACTAATATTTAGGTATCTTAATGGATGCATCCTTACAATGACAAGCGTAGTGTCAGTATGGCTGTTGTCATTATGGCCATACTAGTGTTAGTGAATATGTTAAAAAGGCCAAACAATGTTTTGAAAATTATGCTGATATATATGTTAGCCTGTACCAGCCCCAATTCCCCTACCTGCCGGTATAGACGGATTGATTGTTTTGCAACAAAACCAAAGCGTGCGCAACTATGGGGAAAAACAGATGGGGGTCATCCAGAAACACAACAAAACAGGCAGACTTCTGCCCCATGGAAGAGCGCACATTGTTTTCGTGAGGTTGTCAGCTAACCCATCAATAGCCGTGACTTACCTTCTTTTCTTCTTCTCACTGAGGTCAGTGGTGCATGAAGATCCAAAGGAGGTTGAATCCTCAGGGTAAATTTTACGGATCAAATCATGTAAAGTATTCAGGCCCCTTGACTTTTTCCGCATTTTGTTACTGTCACACTCAGTTACGTTACAGCCATATTCTAAAATAAATTTAAAAAACATTTTCCTCAGCAATCTACACACAATACCCCATAATGACAAAGCAAAAACAGGTTTTTAGATTTGTTTGCAAATGTATTAACACTAAACAGAAATACCTTATTTACATAAGTATTCAGACCCTTTGCTATGATACTCGAAATTGAGCTCAGGTGCATCCTGTTTCCATTGATCATCCTTGAGATGTTTCTACAACTTGATTGAAGTCCACCAGTGGTAAATTCAATTGACTGGACGTGATGTGGAAAGGCACACACCTGTCTATATATAAGGTCCCACAGTTGACAGTGCATGTCAGAGCAAAAACCAAGCCATGAGGACGAAGAAATTGTCCGTAGAGCTCCGAGACAGGATTGTGTCGAGGCACAGATCTGGGAAGGGTACCAAAAAGCATAATTGAAGGTCCAAAAGAACAAAGTGGCTTCCATTATTCTTAAATGGAAGACGTTTGGAACCACTAAGACTTCCTAGTGCAGGCTGCCCGGCCAAACTGAGCAATCGGGGGTGAAGGGCCTTGGTTAGGGAGGTGACCAAGAACCTGATGGTCACTCTGACAGAGCTCTAGAGTTCCTCTGTGGAGATGGGAGAACCTTTCAGAAGGACAACCATTTTGCAGCACCCTACCAATCAGGCCTTTATGGTAGAGCGGCCAGACGGAAGCCACTCCTCAGTAAAAGGCACATGACATCCCGCTTGGAGTTCGCCAACATGCACCGAAAGACTCTCAGAAACAAGATTCACTGGTCTGATGAAACCAAAACTCTTTGGCCTGAATGCCAAGTATCAAGTCGGGAGAAAACCTGGCACCATCCCTACGGTGAAGCATGGTGGTGGCAGCATCATGCTGTGGGGATATTTTTCAGCGGCAGGGACTTTGAGACTAGTCAGGATCGAGGCAAAATTAAACGGAGCAAAGTATAGAGAGATCCTTGATGGAAACCTGCTCTAGAGCTCTCAGGACCTCAGACTGGGGTTGAAGGTTCACCTTCCAACAGGACAACCACTCTAAGCACACAGCCAAGACAATGCAAGAGGGGCTTCGGGACAAGTCTCTGAATGTCCTTGAGTGGCCCAGCCGGAGTCCGGACCTAAACCTGATCAAACATCTCTGGAGAGACCTGAAAATAATTGGGCAGCAACGCTCCCCATCCAACCTGACAGAGCTTGAGAGGATCTGCAGAGAAAAATGGGAAAAACTCCCCAAATACAGATGTGACAAGCGTATAGCGTCATACCCAAGAAGACTTATTCCTGTAATCGCTGCCAAAGGTGCTTCAACAAAGTACTGAGTAATGCAAAAACACAGTGTTGGAGAAGAAAGTAAAAGTGAAATATGTGCCATGTAAAAAAGCTAAAGTTCCTTGCTCAGAACATGAGAACATATGAAAGCTGGTGTTTCCTTTTAACATGAGTCTTCAATATTCCCAGTTAAGAAGTTTTAGGTTGACGTATCCACTATTTCTCTCTATATCAGTTGTATTTCATATACCTTTGACTATTGGATGTTCTTAAAGGCACTTTAGTATTGCCAGCCTAATCTCGGGAGTTGATAAGCTTGAAGTCATAAACAGCGCTGTGGTTCAAGCATTGCTAAGTGCAGTAGAGTGCTGTTTGAATTAATGCTTACGAGCCTGCTGCTGCCTACCACTGCGCAGTCACAATGCTCTATCAAATCATAGACTTAATTATGATATTATAAACACAGAGATACGAGCCTTTGGTCATTAATATGGTCAAATCCAGAAACGATAATTTCGAAAACAAAGCGTTTATTCTTCCAGTGAAATACGGAGGTCTAAACATTGCTGTTACATTGCAACACCTTCAATATTATGTCAAATTAATTACGATCTTCACACAGTTCGCAACGAACCAGGCGGCCCAAAGTGTTGCATATACCCTGACTCTGTTTGCACTGAACGCAAGAGAAGTGACACAATTTCCCTAGTTAATATTACCTGCTAACATTAATTTATTTTAACTAAATATGCAGGTTTAAAAATATATACTTCTGTGTATTGATTTTAAGAAAGGCATTGATGTTTATGGTTAGGTACATTTGTGAAATGATTGTGCTTTTTTCACGAATGCGCTTTTGTTAAATCATCACCAGTTTGGCGAAGTTGAAGTAGGCTGTGATTCGATGATAAATTAACAGGCACCGCATTGATTATATGCAGCGCAGGACAAGCTAGTTAACTTAGCAATATCATCAACCATGTTTTTTGTAAAAATAAGTTTAATTCTAGCTAGCAACTTACCTTGGCTCCTTGCAGCCACAAGGTCCTTTTGATGTTGCACTCGCGTATCAGGTGGTCAGCCTGCCACGCAGCTTCCTCGTGGATTGCAATATAATCGGCCATAGTCGTCATCCAAAAAGGCTCATTACCAGGATGTTATGAAAACTTGAAATCGGCCCTAATTAATCAGCCATGACGATTAATCGGTCGACCTCTAGTTGAGGGTCATATCATAACCCATTAAAGTTGGTCAAACTCGTCTATAAGGCACAGATGAAGGGTCTATGTAAGAATTCTATACAAAGTAAAGTCAAATCTATTTTCCCAGTCATAAAGTATTTATAGCTAAGCACTGTGCAGTTGGCCACTGATCTATAACACCAAAATTCAAAATCTATGTATGAATTTTCTGCAGTCAATGTACTGTCATTTCTATTTTCCCATTCATAAAGAAATTATAAATAATTTATAAACATGCCTCACTTACATAAAAGAAAACAGACCCAACACAGAATGTTATTGGAAAGATTAACATTTTATTTTAATTTTCTAGATGTAACGTTAGCTAGCTAGCACAGAAAACAATTGCTGAGCACATCGCCAAAGAATCAATCCAACTACTGATATTTTTCAGTTGAATTTTTTTTAATAGATTTACCAAAGATCCATATTCAAAGCATTCAAATTAAATGTTCCATTTCAGACATACAGCTAGCAACTAACCAGTATAGAGACCTCTCTAATGCATAAAAAGCTCAGATTCAAACTCCCATTAAAAACTCTGCAAGCATCAAAATAAGCTTGTTGATCACCAAATATGGAGTTTCGCTGAGCAACTATCTTTATTTACTCCTGTTATGGCTGATAGAGTGGGGCAAAAAAGCATTTAGTCAGCCACCAACTGTGCAAGTTTCCCACTTAAAAAGATGAGGCCTGTAATTTTCATCATAGGTACACTTCAACTATGACAGACAAAATGAAAAAGAAAATCCAGAAAATCACATTGTAGGATTTTTAATGAATTTATTTGCAAATGATGGTGGAAAATAAGTATTTGGTCAATAACAAAAGTTTATCTCAATACTTTGTTATATACCCTTTGTTGGCAATGACAGAGGTCAAACGTTTTCTGTATGTCTTCACAAGGTTTTCACACACTGTTGCTGGTATTTTGGCCCATTCCTCCATGCAGATCTCCTCTAGAGCAGTGATACTTTGGGGCTGTTGCTGGGCAACATGGACTTTCAACTCCCTCCAACGATTTTCTATGGGGTTGAGATCTGGAGACTGGCTAGGCCACTCCAGGACCTTGAAATGCTTCTTTCGAAGCCACTCCTTCGTTGCCCGGGCGGTGTGTTTGGGAACATTGTCATGCTGAAAGACCCAGCTGCGTTTCATCTTCAATGCCCTTGCTGATGGAAGGAGGTTTTCACTCAAAATCTCACGATACATGGCCCCATTCATTCTTTCCTTTACACGGATCAGTCGTCCTGGTCCCTTTGCAGAAAAACAGCCCCAAAGCATGACGTTTCAACCCCCATGCTTCACAGTAGGTATGGTGTTCTTTGGATGCAACTCAGCATTCTTTGTCCTCCAAACACGACGAGTTGAGTTTTTACCAAAAAATTATATTTTGGTTTCATCTGACCATATGACATTCTCCCAATCTTCTTCTGGATCATCCAAATGCTCTCTAGCAAACTTCAGACGGGCCTGGACATGTACTGGCTTAAGCAGGGGGACACGTCTGGCACTGCAGGATTTGCGTCCCTGGCGGCGTAGTGTGTTACTGATGGTAGGCTTTGTTACTTTGGTCCCAGCTCTCTGCAGGTCATTCACTAGGTCCCCCCATGTGGTTTTGGGGTTTTTGCTCACCGTTCTTGTGATCATTTTGACCCCACGGGGTGAGATCTTGCGTGGAGCCCCAGATCGAGGGAGATTATCAGTGGTCTTGTATGTCTTCCATTTCCTAATAATTGCTCCCACAGCAAGCTGCTTACATATTGCAGATGCAGTCTTCCCAGCCTGGTGCAGGTCTACAATGTTGTTTCTGGTGTCCTTTGACAGCTCTTTGGTCTTGGCCATAGTGGAGTTTGGAGTGTGACTGTTTGAGGTTGTGGACAGGTGTCTTTTAGACTGATAACAAGTTCAAACAGGTGCCATTAATACAGGTAACGAGTGGAGGACAGAGGAGCCTCTTAAAGAAGAAGTTACAGGTCTGTGAGAGCCAGAAATCTTGCTTGTTTGTAGGTGACCAAACACTTATTTTCCACCATAATTTACAAAAAAATAAATGAAAAATCCTACAATGTGATTTTCTGGAATTTTTTTCTCATTTTGTCTGTCATAGTTGAAGTGTACCTAACTAAATGTTTTATGAGTTTCATGACGATTTTGTAATGTTTATTGAGCGAGTTGGAAAAAGTGTTGACATTGCCAGGGGCTTAGCTAGCTGCTAGGGGTAAAAGCTAGCTTTACCATTTGTGTTAATACATTTTACTCACTAAAATACTGTAGCTATTTCTAGCTATGAGTCTGAAATTGGGAATTTTAATTGAATGCAATGAATATGAATATTTGTTAAACGTATTCTAGAAATGTCCAACTGAAAAATGTCCTCAGCAATGGTTTTATGTGCTAACGTTACATCTGGAAAATAATATGTTTATATTTTCTTTAACATTGTGTTGTGTCACTGGTCTGTTTTTTAATAAGTGAGGCATATTTATAAATGCTTTATGAATATAAAAATAGAAATGACAGTACATTGACTGCAAAGACCTTTAATATTGCTAATGTAGATCAGTGGCAAACTGCACAGTTACAGTTGAAGTCGGAGGTTTACATGCACTTTAGCGAAATACATTAACTCAGTTTTTCACAATTCCTGACATTTAATCCTAGTAAAAATTCCCTGTTTTAGGTGAGTTAGGATTACCACTTTATTTTAAGAATGTGTGATGTCAGAATAATAGTAGAGAGAATTATTTATTTCAGCTTTCATTTCTTTCATCACATTCCCAGTAGGTCACGCCCTGACCATAGAGAGCCCTTGGTTGCAGCTGGTTATCGTTGTCTCTAATTGGGGATCATATTTAGGTAGCCTTTTTTCCACCTGTGTTTTGTGGGATATTGTTTTGAGTTAGTGCATGTTGCACCTCTGTAGTCACGATTCGTTGTTTGTTTCATTCATTCTTTGTTTTTTTGTGTGGTTCACTTACTTTAAATAAAAAAAGATATGGAACCCAGATCACGCTGCACGTTGGTCCGAGTATGTTCCAACGAACGTGACAAATACACTCAATTAGTATTTGGTAGCATTGCCTTTAAATTGTTTAACTTGAGTCAAACATTTTGGGTAGCCTTCCACAAGCTTCCCGCAATATGTTGGGTGAATTTTGGCCCGTTCCTCCATGACAGAGCTGGTGTAACTGAGTCAGGTTTGTTGGCCTCGTTGCTCGCACACGCTTTTTCACAAATCTTCTATGGGATTGAGGTCAGGGCTTTGTGATGGCCACTCCAATACCTTGACTTTGTTGTCCTTAAGCCATTTTGCCACAACTTTGGAAGCATGCTTGTGGTCATTGTCCATTTGGAAGACCCATTTGCGACAAAGCTTTAACTTCGCGACTGATGTCTTGAGATGTTGCTTCAATATATCCACATAAGTTTCCTCCCTCATAATGCCATCTATTTTGTCAAGTGCACCAGTCCCTCCTGCAGCAAAGCACCCCCCAACATGATGCTGCCACCCCCGTGCTTCACGTTTGAGATGGTGTTCTTCGGCTTGCAAGCATTCCCCCTTTTACTCCAAACATAACGATGGTCATTATGGCCAACTGTGGATATAAATACTTTTGTACCTGTTTCCTCCAGCATCTTCACAAGGTCCTTTGCTGTTGTTCTGGGATTGATTTGCACTTTTCACACCAAAGTACGTTCATCTCTAGGAGACAGAACGCATCTCCTTCCTGAGCGGTATGACAGCTGCGTGGTCCCATAGTGTTTATACTTGCGCACTATTGTTTGTACAGATGAATGTGGTACCTTCAGGTGTTTGGAAATTTCTCCCAAGGATGAACCAGACCTGTGGAGGTCTACAATTTGTTTTCTGATGTCTTGGCTGATTTCTTTTGATTTTCCCATGATGTCAAGCACGGAGGCACAGAGTTTGAAGGTAGGCCTTGAAATACATCCACAGGTACACCTCCAATTGACTCAAATTATGTCAATTAGCATATCAGAAGCTTCTAAAGCCATGATGTCATTTTCATGAATTTTCCAATATGTTTAAAGGCACAGTCAACTTAGTGTATGTAAACTTCTGACCCACTGGAATTGTGATACAGTGAATTATAAGTGAAATAATCTGTCTTTAAACAATTGTTGAAAAAATTACACAAAGTAGATGTCCTAACCGACTTTCCAAAACTAAAGTTTGTTAACAAGAAATTTGTGGAGAGGTTGAAAAACAAGTTTTAATGACTCCAACCTAAGTGTATGTAAACTTCCAACTTCAACTGTAATTACCATGAAGTGCTTAGCTATAAATGTTATAAATGTTTCATGAATGAGAAAATTTATTTGACTTTACTTTGACTACATGTGTGCATTATAGACCAGTACGACCAACTTAACTGTGATGTGGAGGGCTGTTAATGAGTTATGACCCTCAACTACACGGTTTGATCCGTAAAATTGACCCTGAGGATTCAACCCTGTGGGAATCATCATGCACCATTGACCTTAGTGAGAAGAAGGATCAGAAGGTGGGGGAAATGGGGCTGGTACAGGCTAACTTATATATCAGCATGATTTTCAAAATGTGGTTTGGCCTTTTGGCATATTCAGTAATACTGGTATGGCCATAATGACAACAGCCATAATGACACTACAGTGTCATTGTAATAATGCATCTATTAAGATACACAAATATGAGCTTTTGCATGACATAAATGTGCTATACATATGCTATGGATATATTTAATTAACCTAATGCGGATCATAACAGATCAGCTTCTGGTCATTCTGAAACAACCCCTTTGTCTCGAGTTCTCTCCTCTCGTCTTTAAACCTGTTATAACACGTTCATGAAATGCTTATAGATGTGTAATAAATGCGTTATGATATGGAGAGGAAAAGTTAATCGTGACCAATAACTGAGGATGGATCAACAACATTGTAGTTACTCCACAATACTAACCTAAATGACAGAGCATGCATCTTGTTTGCAATAAGGCACTAAGGTAATGCTGCAAAGAATGTGGCAAAGAAATTAACTTTTTGTCCTAAATACAAAGTGGTATGTTTGGGGCAAATCCAACAGATCCCTGAGTACCACGCCTCACAATTTCAAGAATGGTGGTGGCTGCATCATGTTATCGGTGTGCCTGTCATCGCAAAGGATTAGGGAGGTTTTTTTTAGGATAAAAAGTAACGGAATAGAACTAAGCACAGGCAAAATCCTCTAGGAAAATCTGTTTCAGTCTGCTTTCCAACAGATACTGGGAGACAATTGTACCTTTCAGCAGGACAATAACCTAAAATACAAGGCCAAATGCACACTGGAGTTGCTTACCAAGATGCCAATGGATGTCCCTCAATGGCCTAGCTAAAGTTTTGACTTAAATCGCTGGCTGTTTAGCAATGATCAACAACCAACTTGACAGAGCTTGAAGAACATTAAAAAGACTAATGGGATGATTTTTTTTTTTACAATCCAGGTGTGCAAAACTCTGAGATTACCCAGAAAGAATCTTCCACTTCGACATGAGTATTTTGTGGAGATCACTGACATACAATTACAATTAAATCTATTTGAATTCCAATTTGTAACACAACAAAATGTGATGTGTGAATACTTTCTGAAGGCACAGTACATTTAGCACAGGCCAGAATTCACAGTGCATCTCAGTGGCTTACAATCACATCAACTTAATGTATTTAATAATGTAAATAATGTATTTCTGGACAGTATATGATTTGAGGGTTTATTGGGAAAATGACTGATTGAGATGTTGGTGAAACAAAAATATAACAGAAAAACATAATTCAGTAAAAACTGTCATGTAGTAAGTCAAAATACGATCACAGGTTTTTACAGTATTCTCCAATGTACATAGTACTAAGGAGGACTTCTCAAGGCAAGGATTAAGACAAGTGTAGAACGTAATCAGGTAATGGTAAGATCAAGGTTTGGCCCCACCCCACTGTTTGATATGAATGAAGATGAACCGCTGATCTTGATCTTTCCCACATTGAGGGGAATAAACCCCTTTAACCCATTGTTGAATTGTCTGTCAGAGTGCTCACCTCTCTCACTCAGGGAGAGCAAGATAGCGCTACAACTATGTTATGCAGCTCCCCACTCACTGCAGCGCTAGATAGAACTTTGTGGAATAACACAAATCTACAAAAATATTAAACTTTTGGTCACAGCGAATATACTAAATTCTGGAAGCCCAATCAATTGTGAGAAATGTCTTAAACATTTTCTGTGATCAATTTGGGTAGCAGATTCATCCTTTGACCTTTTCTGAGATCTCTGCCAAGCAAGGATGAAAGGAGCCAACCTGATCCCGCCTCCCACTTTTAACCATGCAACCCCATTGGACATCATTCCACCTGCCAATTAACATTGCCCATCTTCCATCTCTGACTGTAGGCTACAACAATTGTTGCATGGAGTGATCAGATCATTACGGCGAAATATATATACTAAAATGAGAGGGAAAGACTAGTGAGTGTGCAACATAACGTCCACTTCATTGGATGACACATACGGACTATACGGCTCATTTATGGAAGAAATGTTTTATTAAATTGTACATTCACTACAGCAGCCAGCTGAAAGCAAACCTATCCATGTAAAATAATTTCCGTTGCAGATATAATAGATAGCCTAGGTACTGATGCATGCATCTATCGAAACGTGATTTATGCTCACTTTCAAACTTTTCATTGGGGTAGATCACATATGCTATTATTACATTTATTATTAGCCCACATTTACATTTTCTAAATCGGTAGACTATTGACAATGATTTACTAAATGATGCAAGCGATTTGCCTGGAGCGAGCAAGAGAATGTAATAATGTAGGCTCATTTTATAAAATGGAAAAGTATTCTTGTATGTTTTCAGCCTGGAAGGATTCGAGCCTGGTTAAAAAACCTTATAGCCTACTGCGCAATATATTACAAAATACACCAGCGACATCATTTAGGAGATAAAGGTTGTGAGAACAGTGTTTCAGATCAACTATTATCTTCTAATGTATTTGCGTGGCTATGTCATCTTTAGAGCACAGCATTTTCTGCTTGGTTTACAGAGCATTGAACATGAGAAATTATATAGGCTACCACCTAGGTCTGATGACGCTTCTGACAATAAAGGTGTGTTTTGTTGGGTTATGTGCTAAAGTCTGATAAAGGCTATTTTGAAAATTGCCAGTGTTTTGTGTTTATGAGGAGTCCCCTCGTGCCTGTGTTCCTACTTGAGCAGTAACCTTCACGAATCTTGTATGATCACTGTTAACTAAAGTTGATTATTTTTGTGTTATTCATCAAAGTTCTATCTAGCACTGCAGTGAGTGAGCAGCTGCATAACCTGGTGACGTAGCTCTCGCTCTACCTCACTGTCCCTGACTGAGAAAGGTGAACACTTTGACAGACAGTCCAACAATGAGTCAGAGGGGTTCAGTTATTCCCCTTCAAGGGCACTTTTCCAGTTCTCTGACAAACACTCTGAAGATCAGAAGTGACGTCTGCTTTGAAGTTGTAACACTTTGGCTGGGCAAGCCCCACATCTGTCTGTTGATGTAACAAGTGGTTCTGACCTACTACTCCAAAACATTTTAGTAACAGCTTTTCAGTACTTTCATTCCCTCTAGATTTAAGAAAGGAGAAAAAACAACTTAATAAAATGGAAAAACAGACAGTGTAGGAAAAAGCATGAAATGCTCAACGTGGCGTTAGAGAGTACCCGTACAGTAAGCACATTATCACTATCATGCAGTCCATTCACACACAAACACACTGCTGTACTTCAGTCCTAGAGTTTCCCAGTGGCAAAGGCCCCTTCCTGAAACTGAGGGATGAAGCTCTTGAAGTATGCTCTGTGGAGAAAGATAGACAGATAAAGAGAGCGAGAAAGAGAGCAATAAAAGTCATTTAGACAGATACAGATTTACTGGAAGTGCACCAGTACTTATCTGACCATAAAAGCAAAGCACCGGTTTGCTCTTTCAGCAATAGAATACTGACTTTCCTTGGAGACCGGCGATATAAACAGAGACAATGACATATCTATTCCATGTAACCATCAACTTTGGGACAAAACCTCTGCTTTTATAGTTAAGCAGTCCTGTTCTGTGCAAAGTAAGCATGGTCAGCTGGAGATAAGCAATTAAACCACAAACAGGGTTAAACATGTTAAAAAATAAAAAAGGTAGAGTAGGATAAAGTTGGGAGAGCCATACATTTATAAATCATATCACATCTATTTTGCATACAAATCTTCACCACGGTGTGCGTAGTGATATGCCTTTTCGATGAAAGCGATTAGGTGGTTGTACTGTTATTGTGATTGTTAGTGCGACAGGGATTTTTTTGCATTATTATCCCAGATTAGTTAGATTGAGATAAAATGTATTTGGCGAGGGAGAGCTGGTCCAAAGATGGTAGCAGGTTCAACAGCTCTGCAAGTTTCTTGCTAACTAGTAGTTTACAAAGGCCTTAACAAATTAATTAGATTTTTATCATTATCATCCTGTATTATGGATAATTATACACTAAAGTATACGAGACTTTAGGAAACAGACTGACCAGGTGAATCTAGGTAAAAGCTATGATCCCTTATTGGTGTCAATTGTTAAATCCACTTCAATCAGTGTAGCTGAAGGGGAGGAGACAGGTTAAAGAAGGATTTTTAAGCCTTGAGACAATTGAGACATAGATTGTGTATCTTTGCCATTCAAATGGACATGGGCATGACAAAAGTTCCTTTGAACGGGGTATGGTAGTAGGTGCCAGGCACAACGGTTTGAGTGTGTCAACAACTGCAACATTGCTGGGTTTTTCACGCTCAACAGTTTCCCTTGGGTATCAAGAATGGTCCACCACCCAAAGGACATCCAGACAACTTGACACAACTGTGGAACGCGAGTCAACATAGGCCAGCATCCCTGTGGAACGCTTTTGACACCTTGTAGACGCCCCGACGAATTGAGGCTGCCCTGAGGGCAAAAGCGGGTGCAACTCAATATTAGGAAGTCGTTCCTAATGTAAAAGTGCACTCAGTGTAAGTCATTATTGTATGGTATAGTGGGTCATACTGGTCATTGTTGTCCAGTATGCTACGGGATGAACAAAGCATCCCCTAGATACAGATCTAGGATCAGCTTCCCCTCCCTCAATCCTAACCATTAGTGGGGGGGATGCAAGACTGACTGTCTTACTTGGCTCGCTTGGCCATCTCGTTGCCGTCCCAGCGGGGGCTGTAAGGGTAGGACTTCTGCACCTGCGAGTACAGCTGCCCACTGTTGGTGAAGTGGTACACAGACTGGAAAGTCAGAGTGGGCTGGTCCCGCGGGAAGTACAGAGGGAGGTCCACTGGAGGAGGAGAGGGGAGAAGGGGAGAGACATAGGGGAGAGAAAGAGAGAGAGATAGTGAGAAAGAGGTGACGTGGGGATCAATGTAGGAAAGAAGTGTGTGTGTGTGTGTGTTTGTGTGGAACTCACCATGGACAAGGAAACAGAAGTCTTTCCACATGAGGAGAAGAGTGAGCTTGGTGAATCCCTCTGCATCGTACTCCACCACCCCCCTGCAACAAGCATGCACGCACACACACGCACGCACACCTTTCTTATATAGACACTGTAATGTGTCCACATGCCCCATACTAATCAAATACAATGCCAAAAATGTGCTTGCTAAGAAGAAAGTAGCACTGCCTATATATGATCCTAACTTAATGGGTAAAGCTTTTTTATTTTATTATATATATATTTTTTTTATTAACCTAAACAACTTCTCAGCAAAGCAGAGCCCTCTGCAAATGCAGGGGCTTTCCAACACTGAAGAAGGCTCTGTGTTGCTGAAACGTTGGTTAGGTTTACCCATTAAATTGGTGGGAGCAACATTCCCTGTAACTATATTCGGTACTGAGCAAATTTCAGGTCTGCTGAGTACAAACTTGAGGCTGTACCTGCTTTAAGTTACAGCTTTAACAGTGGCCATGTATGCTACTGTGGCTATTTTATCGTAATGTAGGTCTTCCAAAGTGGCCTACCATCAGAAACAACGAAGCAAATGTATTTTATAACATTTTAACATGGAAATAGCTGTTCTATCATTCAGCCTACAGTAGCAGCCAATGTGTGGTGTTAAATTTAGGCCTACATTCCCTGAGACATGCAGGGCTTGACATCAACCTGTTTATCCACTTGTTCTTCAGACAAGGAAGTGACTGAAGAATGTTGTTGTTTTGTTTGATGCAAGAAAATAATTCACAAAATAAAAAGCATTATTATTCCCATACCATTATTACAGAGAATCAGACAAATTATGCTACCCTCTGCCTATCGCTACTTAGCTTATTCAAGCCTGTCTCAAAATACAACGCTGCCCCTTTAAGACAAAAAAAAAGCTATTTACCAGACGCGCTTTTAAAAGATGTCTAGAAATGTTTATGTTTTGTGCACTTGTAGGAAGCAATCACTCCCCTATCGCTGACTACAAATGATCTATAACTGGGCTAATAACTCATTAACTAGCAAAGGATATTAACAAAATGTGCACACATGGCTACATGCAGCTCTCACTTTGATCTGAAAACAAGTGCATCCGTATCTACTCACGACCGATTCATGCTGTAAACACAGTCCAGTTCAAAGTAAATAGCACAGATCCATAAATGCCACAGATCCATATACGGCAATAGAGTACGGGCTGAGTTGTGCATGTCAATGCAATAGAATCATACTCCGATGTGTTCTGACTACAACACGATCTCTTGCACAGTTCATTTTGTTTCAGTATGTTACATTGAAAGTGGCTAATATATCAGCATAATGGCTGTGGTTATATGATCACACCGGTAATAGATGCGTTGTTGTATTACTTGTGAAGCACAGCTGAGTGAGCATACATTTCAATAATTAGCTTTTTATTTTACTGGGCTGATGGTGCCTGCATCTGATGATCAGTGTCAGCAGAGGGAGAGAGCAGAAGTCTGAGGGTCTGCCTCAACATCCCTCCGCTCTCCCTTTCCTCCACTGACACTGACCAAAAAGGGACACTCGTCTTCCAGCTGATGAGGAAACTCGAGTCGCACCGCATTATTTCTGAATTATTCCTTGATATTAAAATAGACCCAAGAAGTTAAAAATAACAACAACGCAAGCCTATAGATACACATTCCTTCTCATTCATTACGGCTGCAGTGCTTGTTGTAGCGCTGAGTGGAAATAAGAAGAATGCGCGTTTTGTAGCTTATAAAAGTGTTGAATACAAAGTGTTGACAGTGCTCAGTAAGAACTTCAGCATGAACTCACTCATAAAAACAGCATCGCTTTGCTGCATTCGCTGGCAGTCTCTCTCTTGTCATGGTTTTAAACATTTTGAAATCTCACAGTAACTTTCTTTTGTCTGCTACTTGACACGGTCATCTGAACCATCCGTTTTTGATTTGTTCTCTGGGCCTGCCGAGAAGGTAGGATTTGTACCTTCAGACACATGAAATGTGTGGCAACAGTTGGCTTACCCGGCAGGGCAGCTGAATCGTCAGTGGTGGAAAAAGTACACAATTGTCATATTTGAGTAAAAGTCAAAGATACCTTAATATAAACTGCCTCAAGTAAAAGTTACCCAGTATAATACTACTTGAGTAAAAGTCTAAAAGTATTTGGTTTTAAATATATTTAAGTATCAAAAGTAACAGTATAAATAATTTCAAATTCCTTAAAAAAAATTCATTATAAAAAGAAACGTCCCTTTTTCAGGACCCTGTCTTTCAAAGATAAAAATCCAAATAACTTCACAGATCTTCATCGTAAAGAGTTTAAACACGGTTTCCCATGCTTGTTCAATGAACCATAAACAATTAAATGAACATGCACCTGTTAAACGGTCGTTAAGACACTAAAAGCTTACAGACGGTAGGCAAATAAGGTCACAGTTATGAAGACTTAGGACACTAAAAGAGGCCTTTCTACTGACTCTGAAAAACACCAAATAAAGATGCCCAGGGTCCCTGCTCATCTGCGTGAACGTGCCTTAGGCATGCTGCAAGGAGGCATGAGGACTGCAGATGTGGCTAGTACAATAAATTGCAATGTCTGTACTGTGAGACACCTAAGACAGCACAAAAGGGAGACAGGACAGACAGCTGATCGTCCTCGCAGTGGCAGACCACGTTTAACAACACCTGCAAAGGATCGGTACATCTGAACATCACACCTGCGGGACAGGTTACACCAGTTACACCATGAACGCACAACATCAGTGCTCAGACTGTCCACAATAGGTTGAGAGAGGCTGGACTGAGGAACTGTAAGCCTGTTGTAAGGCAGGTCCTCACCAGACATCAACGGCAACAACGTCGCCTATGGGCACAAACCCACCGTCGCTGGACCAGACAGGACATACAGTGACACTCCCGATTTTGTAGGTTTTCCTACTTACAAAGCATGTAGAGGTCTGTAATTGTTATCATAGGTACACTTCAACTGTGAGAGACTGAATCTAAAACAAAAATCCAGAAAATCACATTGTATGATTTTTAAGTAATTAATTAGCATTTTATTGCATTCTTTAAGAAGCCCTCCTGTTCTCCACTCATTACCTGTATTAACTGCACCTGTTTGAACTCGTTACCTGTATAAAAACACCTGTCCACACACTCAATCAAACAGACTCCAACCTCTCCACAAAGACCAAGACCAGGGAGCTGCGTAAGGACATCAGGGATAAAATTGTAGACCTGCACAAGGCTGGGATGGGCTACAGGACAATAGGCAAGCAGCTTGGTGAGAAGGCAACAACTGTTGGTGCAATTATTAGAAAATGGAAGAAGTTCAAGATGACGGTCAATCACCCTCGGTCTGGGGCTCCATGCAAGATCTCACCTCGTGGGGCATCAATGATCATGAGGAAGGTGAGGGATCAGTCCAGAACTACACGGCAGGACCTGGTCAATGACCTGAAGAGAGCTGGGACCACAGTCTCAAAGAAAACCATTAGTAACACACTACGCCGTCATGGATTAAAATCCTGCAGCGCATGCAAGGTCCCCCTGCTCAAGCCAGCGCATGTCCAGGCCCGTCTGAAGTTTGCCAATGACCATCTGGATGATCCAGACGAGGAATGGGAGAAGGTCATGTGGTCTGATGAGACAAAAATAGAGCTTTTTGGTCTAAACTCCACTCGCCGTGTTTGGAGGAAGAAGAAGGATGAGTACAACCCCAAGAACACCATCCCAACCGTGAAGCATGGAGGTGGAAACATCATTCTTCGGGGATGCTTTTCTGCAAAGGGGACAGGACGACTGCACCGTTTTGAGGGGAGGATGGATGGGGCCATGTATCGCGAGATCTTGTCCAACAACCTCCTTCCCTCAGTAAGAGCATTGAAGATGGGTCGTAGCTGGGTCTTCCAGCATGACAACGACCCAAAACACACAGCCAGGGCAACTAAGGAGTGGCTCCATAAGAAGCATCTCAAGGTCCTGGAGTGATCTAGCCAGTCTCCAGACCTGAACCCAATCGAACATCTTTGGAGGGAGCTGAAAGTCCGTATTGCCCAACGACAGCCACGAAACCTGAAGGATCTGGAGAAGATCTGTATGGAGGAGTGGGCCAAAATCCCTGCTGCAGTGTGTGCAAACATGGTCAAGAACTACAGGAAATGTATGATCTCTGTAATTGTAAACAAAGGTTTCTGTACCAAATATTAAATTCTGCTTTTCTGATGTATCAAATACTTATTTCATGCAATAAAATGCTAATTAATTACTTAAGTTGAAGTGTACCTGTGATAAAAAATTACAGCCCTCTACATGCTTTGTAATAGGAAAACCTGCAAAATCGTCAGTGTCTCAAATACTTGTTCTCCCCACTGTAAGTGATATTTCTGTTTTTTTCTCACATACATGGGCGCACACATACCGCAGACTCACATTCCAAAGTGACTGAGAAAGGCAGCAATGTACTCTCTCCTCTTGTGGTAGCCTTGAATGACATACTGCACCTGAGGAGGGAGGGAGGGAGATAAATTAATACATACTTGATTACCAGGCAAATACCAGCTAAAACAGAACTGTACAATACTAAAATGTAACTTTTGGGGTTGGCATCTTGAAAAGTTAAGTCAACCTAATACACAGAAAATAACATGCTTTTTATTTCACACATTTTTCCATTGTATCATTTTCAATTTAAATCACTTCCTCAATTGAGTGACTTGAATTCAAATTTACCAAGGATGACCCTGGTTGGTACATACAACCTCTCAGGAAGACGAGACCATATCATTTGAGCATCAATCAATACTCCGACATTATACGTCAGCGTTTTTAATGAGTGCAGATATCAAAGAGCTGAGATGTCAAACTATAAAGTGTATCAGAGGATGAGTTACGCACGTTTACACTCGGGGTCAGTCGCCAACCCAGTGACCCCTTAGTGACTCTAATAAGCATGATGGCTGTGACAGTTTTGTGACACAAACAATCAGGGATTTATATTAATATGGTCACCTCCAAAATTATTGGCACCCTTGACAAAGATGAGCAAAAAAGACCGTACAAAGCAAATAACATAAGTACTGAGCTATATTTTGTATACTCAACAAAAAGTATACTAATACATTTGCTCAGAGAAAGATTTTGTTCAATAAGCAATAGTTTTTCCCTACAAAAAGATGTGTTATTGGCACCCTTGTAAACTCAGCTAAACGTCCCTTTTTCAGGACCCTGTATTTCAAAGATAATTTGTAAAAATCCAAATAACTTCACAGATCTTCATTGTAAAGGGTTTAAACACTGTTTCCCATGCTTGTTCAATGAACCATAAACAATTAATGAACATGCACCTGTGGAACGGTCGTTAAGACACTAACAGGTTACAGACGGTAGGCAATTAAGGATACAGTGATGAAAACTTAGGACACTAAAAGAGGCCTTTCTACTGACTCTGAAAAACATCAAAAGAAAGATGCCCAGGGTCCCTGCTCATCTGCGTGAACGTGCCTTAGGCATGCTGCAAGGAGGCATGAGGACGGCAGATGTGGCCAGGGCAATACATTGCTAAGACAGCGCTACAGGGCGGACAGCTGATCGTCCTCGCAGTGGCAGACCACATCTGCACAGGATCGGTACATCCGAACATCACACCTGCGGGACAGGTACAGGATGGCATCAACAACTGCCCGAGTTATACCAGGAACGCACAATCCCTTCATCAGTGCTCAGACTGTCCGCAATAGGCTAAGCGAGGCTGGACTGAGGACTTGTAGGCCTGTTGTAAGGCAGGTCCTCACCAGACATCACCGGCAACAATGTCGCCTATGGGAACAAACACACCGTCGCTGGACCAGACAGGACTGGAAAAAAGTGCTCTTCACTGACGAGACGCAGTTTTGTCTCACCAGGGGTGATGGTCGGATCCACGTTTATCGTCGAAGGAATGAGCATCACACCGAGGCCTGTACTCTGGAGCGGGATCGATTTGGAGGTTGAGGGTCCGTCATGGTCTAGTGTGGTGTGTCACAGCATAATCGGACTGAGCTTGTTGTCATTGCAGGAAATCTCAACGATGTGCGTTACAGGGAAGACATCCTCCTTCCTCATGTGGTACCCTTCCTGCAGGCTCATCCTGACATGACCCTCCAGTATGACAATGCCACCAGCCATACTGCTCGCTCTGTGCGTGATTTCCTGCAAGACATGAATGTCAGTGTTCTGCCATGGCCAGCGAAGAGCCCGGATCTCAATCCCATTGAACACGTCTGGGACCTGTTGGATCGGAGGGTGAGGGCTAGGGCCATTCCCACCAGAAATGTCAGGGAACTTGCAGGTGCCTTGGTGGAAGAGTGGGGTAACATCTCACAGCAAGAACTGGCAAATCTGGTGCAGTTCATGAGGAGGAGATGCACTGCAGTACTTAATGCAGCTGGTGGCCACACCAAATACTGACTGTTACTTTTGATTTTGACCCCCCCTTTGTTCAGGAACACATTATTCAATTTCTGTTAGTCATGTCTGTGTTCAGTTTGTCTCAGTTGTTGAATCTTATGTTCATATAAATATTTACACATGTTAAGTTTGCTTAAAATAAACGCAGTTGACAGTGAGAGGACGTTTCTTTTTTTGCTGAGTTTATATCATGCCTGCTTTAAGTCTGGTTTTGGGGTGGGGGGGGTTGATTTGGTAGGGGATCCGTGTGTGTTCTGCCCTCTACCTGTTCTGTCTTACCTGTATAATCATAAAAAATATTGACCCCCGTTTTCAATACTTGTGTATGTGCACCCTCACCTTGCAAAGTTAACGGCACTGAGCCTTTTTATAAAATGGTTTATGAGATTGGAGAACACATTGGGAGGAATCTCAAACCATTCCTCCGTATAGAATCTTACCAGATCCTTGATATCCTTCGGTGCGCTTATGGACTGCCCTCTTCCATTCAAACCAGGTTTTCAATGAGGTTTTAGTCCAGAGATGGCCATGCAAAATGTTGATTCTGTGGTCAATTGACAATTTCTTGATTGTGTGCTTGGGGTCATTGTCTTGCTGGAAGAGTTCAGCCTCATGGCAGAGGCGATCACATTTTCAGCAAACATTTAATGGTACTTAGTAGAGTTCATGATGCCGTTGACCTTAAGAAACAAAACAGCCACCATATTTTACAGTAGGTATGGAGTTATTTTCTGCATTTGCATCCTCCTTTCAACGCCTAACTCACCGTGGTATACGTGGCCAAAGACCTCTATTTTTGTCTCATCTAATCATAGCACCCGATTCCAATCCAAGTGCCAATACCGTTTAGCAAACTCCAGGCATTTACATTTGTTGGCTGCTCACAATAAAAGCTTTTTTCTGTCAACCCTTCCACGAGCCTATTGGCATAGAGGTTAGCGTCTAATTGGAGATCCCAAGATTCGACCAAGTTCTGTAATTCTCCAACTGTGGCCCCTTGGAATTTTCTTTGCCTTCCCAAACCATTTTCCCCACTGTACGTGGAGACAGATAAAGATAAACTTGAGTAGTTTATATAGGATGGCTTCTGTCAAACTATCAAAAAAATTGTGTGATTTATGAGGGGGGCGAGACGTACGCCTAGGATTTGAATATCACACCCATGTGATTTCACACCAGGATGTGAGTATCACACCCACTGTTCTGAGTAGCTGGGGCTTCACACTAGGATGTAAATATCACACCCACTGTTCTGAGTGACTTTGTAGGTACTTACAGTTCAAAACATGTTGCATGTCCAAGACTCACAGTTGAAGACACCTTCCTGAGTTATTGGAGTGATTATGTCTTGTTTTTAAGCCTAAAACTAAAAAAACATACTATTTCCTGTGATGATACTTAACCTCTAAAAGTCTAAGCCTTTGGGGAGGGGGTGGGGTTCTACTAATCTAACATATGGATCACTTAGCTATTTGATTTAGAATTTTAGGACCCCTGTATGTATCAACAAAAACAATATGTAAAAACTATTTGATAAAATATGGCCTTTACTACTTATAGCTAAACTATTTGGCCTTTACTACTTATAGCCCATAGAAATGTATTGAATAACACATTCATAAATGTAAAACAGACCTAAATCCTAAGGAATAAGGTTTTGAAGTGTCTGTCCTATATCTAGGCAATATATGAAAGCCCAGGAAATATTTTTGTTTCTTGGACACATATTTAACCTCCATTATTATTGGCACAAAACTACCTTCATACTTCCATTCATTTTTAAACTGGTACTGGGTTACCGTCATATGAATCCTGAGCCATTTATGGGGGTCGTAGAGCAGAACGGAGAACACCATTGTGTTCGTGAGAATCTCATCTTTCCATAGAGTTATATTAGTAGGCCAAACGGTTCGGACGCTACACATCGGTGGTACTGACTTTAGACGAGTCCCTTGGGGCTTGTGGGGGATCAAAGAGCGAAACAGAGAACACCCACGTGTTCGTGAGTGTCTCATCTTTCCAGAGTGGTCATTTTCGTGTGAAGGCAAAACCGTTCGGGCGCAACAGACGTTTTCGTGAGAAGAACGATTTTCAGGATGTCTCATGGTCTGACAAACACCACTGTAGCCCATGCAACAACAAAAAAATATTTCTCTAGGTGCCACTGACAGATTTTGAAGGGGATTTTTAAAAATTATGTTACTTAGATTGACAGGCGCATCCATCGACTCTTAAGGATTACATTTATTTCCACATGCAGTGTCTGCATCACTGTGTGTGTGGACCTGGTGTGAGAGGCTTGTTGTGATCCTGTGGGTAGTGTATTGGGCTATATGTAAGACAAAATACTTTTGATCAAGTAGAGTCCTTGGTCAAATGTGGGACAAATATGTGTTTTGCTCTTGATCAGGGGTAATGTATTAGGCTATTTGGTGACCCAAAGGTCTATTGTGACTTTGATCAAGTTTGTGGGGTGGAGAGAAGGCCGGTTTTGCATGTGGAAACTGTTTTGAGTGGGATGTGTGTTTTGGGGGTCCGGGTTGAAATCCAACATTGTAATCAAACTGGTTGGAGGTAGGTTTAAGCTTCGTTGAGCATTCATACCAGGCCCAGTGTGGTATCAACAAGCAGTTGTTTGGACTTTCAATTTTTTACAATTATGTGGAACATTTTCACAACTCTTAGCACACAAATCTAATCAGATCATCAAAATGGCTCATGTATCAAAACTTTAACCACATTTCAATTGACTTAAGTACCTCAAACATTGTGACACTGTACATGAGTTTTATGATATGGAAATGTGAAGTTCACATTTGGATTCACGGAATACAGGAGGGTAAAATCTGCATAAACATTGTTGATTCGCTGTCCCCCCAAGACAATTACCTTTTGTAATTGGGGGGTGGTTTGTCTGGACTTGTAACTGTAGCCTGGTTTTGAGCGAGTGAATATGTATCCAAATTGAAAGAGTGATTTGGTGCGGTGAACAAGTGATTTTCATTCGAAAATGTGCCTAGAGATTTGAAACATGAGCCACTTCGATGATCTGATTTGATTTATGTGCTTAGAGTTGTGAAAATGTTCCACTAAAGCGATTAAAAAATAAATAAAAATAAAGTCTAACTTCCAAGGCTCAGTACTTTCAAGGCTCAGTGAAGTCCAGGCAACTGCTTATTGATTCTCCACTGGGCCAGATTTGAATGCACTGGAAGGCCCAAGCCTACCCCCAACCAGTTTTTTAGGCATGCAAACAAGCCATTACCACTCCAAAAAGTCAGGAAAGTGTCTCCAACTGTGAATCTTGGACATGTACCTTTTCCAAACAGAATTAAATTAACCCTGCATATTTTAAATTCACAGCTCGTGTTATTAATAAAACAACTATTTGAAGCAACTAAGACATTTTAGAGTTGAACTGTCCGGACCCACATCACCAGCCCCTGCCGTACTAATACACACAAACCCCTCTCCTGACAAGCCCATCACAACTCCAAGAATTTTCACTGGTTAAGGAAATTGGACAATGGGGTATAGTTGTCATGCTCAAACATGGAACCTCCATTCTAACTAAACCATCACATCAATCCCCACGTCACCATAGGCCCCAATACAATAGCCCCTTGATCAACACAGTCTCTGTCACCCCACCAACACCTTTCACAACATGTCTGCACAGACACTAGGACCCTTCTTCACATTCACAATACTGTAATCAGATCAGTGGGGTGTGTTTACATAAAACACACGGTAAAAATAAATAACAAGGGTGTCATTCACATCCTGATGTGAAAGCACTGGCCACTCAGAACAATGGAGGGGATATTTAGGTGCCTTATTGCTATTATAGACTGGTTACCGCGTTGCGTCCTGGGTAAGAACAGCCCTTAGCCGTGGTATATTGGCCATATATCACAATCCCTGAGGTGCCCTATTGCTATTATAAACTAGTTACCAATATAATTAGAGAAGTAAAAATAAATGTTTTGTCATTCCCGTGGAATACGGTCTGATATACCACGGCTGTCAGCCAATCAGCATTTAGGGCTCGAACCACCCAGTTTATAATTACATACAGCACGTGGATGTGATATTTACATCCTGGGTGAGATATTAAAATCTTAGGCGGAAGTCCCGCCTCCTCACAAGTCACAAGATTTGATTGATTGACATAAGCCGCCCTATATAAACTACTCACTTGCATCCTCTACCAGGCAAGTTTATCACTGTTCCAGTGGTTTTAAACTTTTAAATGATTGCCCTAATAGTGGTAAGTGGCATATTATGGAAGCAATTTTTTGTACCCATTGCCTGATTTATGAAGGTCAACAACCATTTGTCTCTTTGTCTTTCCCCACGGTGATGGATCGCAAATGGATTTTGCATGTTTATACCCAGTGAAACAGGAAGCCATGAAAGGCCACAATACAGTTCCTGAAGCGGAGATTTACCTAAGTAGAATGTTAATGCAGATAAAATGTATTTTTATTTTATTTATTAAAATCTTTAGTGGTGCCAATAACTTTGAAACTTATCTTGTTGAGAATTTATTTTATTTCTTGTTAAACAAAATCTCTTTCTCTGAGTAATTGTATTAGTATGAAATAAAAAATAAAAAATATTTAGCATACAATATAGCTCAGTATTTGTAATTTATTTTATACAGTCTTTGCTCATCTTCATCAAGTGTGCCAATAAGGTGCATACGGAAAGTATACAAACCCCTTAACTTTTTCCACATTACGTTACAGCCTTATTCTAAAATAGTTTAAACAGTTTTTCCCCCTCATCAATCTACACACAATACCCCATAATGACAAAGCAAAAAAAATAAAACATTAAGACCCTTTATTCAGTACTTTCATGAAACACCTTTGGCAGTGATTACAGCCTCGAGTGATCTTGGGTATGACACTACAAGCTTGGCATACCTGTAATTCTTCTCTGCAGATCCTCTCAAGCTCTGTCAGCTTGGATGGGAGCGTCACTACACAGCTATTTTCTGGTCTTTCCAGAGATGTTTGATCAGGTTTGGGCTCTGGCTGGGCCACTCAAGGACATTCAGAGACTTGTCCCGAAGCCAATCTTGCGTTGTCTTGGATGTGTACTTAGGGTTGTTGTCTTGTTGGAAGGTGAACCTTCGCCCCAGTCTGATGTTCTGAGCGCTCTGGAGTAGGTTATCATCATGTACTTTGCTCCGTTCATCTTTCCCTCCATCCTGAATAGTCTCCCAGTCCATGCCGCTGAAAAACATCCCCTCCAGACGTGATGCTTGGCATTCAGGCCAAAGAGCACAATCTTAGTTTCATCAGACCAGTGAATCTTGTTTCTCATGGTCAGAATCCTTTAGGTGCCTTCTGGCAAACTCCAAGCGGGCTGTCATGTGCCTTTTACTGATGAGTGGCTTCCATCTCTACCATAAAGGCCTGATTGGTGGAGTGCTGCAGAGATGATTGTCCTTTTGGAAGGTTCTCCCATCTCCGCAGAGGAACTCTGGAACTCTGTCAGAGTGACCATCGAGTTCTTGGTCACCTCGCTGACCAAAGCCGTTCTCCCCCGATTGCTGTTTGGCCGGACAGCCAAATTTCTTCCATTTAAGAATGATGGAGACCACTGTGTTCTTGGGGACCTTCAATGCTGCAGAAATGCTTTGCTACCATTCTCTAGATCTGTGCCTCGACACAATCCTGTCTCAGAGCTCTACAGACAATTCCTTCGACCTCATGGCTTGGTTTTTGCTCTGACATGCACTGTCAGCAGTGGGACCTTATATAGACAGGTGTGTGCCTTTCCAAATCATGTCCAGTCAATTGAATTTACTACAGGTGGACTCCAATCAAGTTGTAGAAACATCTCAGGGATGATCAATGGAAACAGGATGCACTAGAGCTCAATTTTGAGTCTTATAGCAAAGGGTCTGAATACTGAATTCAAAGGGTCTGAATACTGAATACGTAAATATTTTTATATTTTTAATAGCTTTGCAAAAATGTCTAAAAACCTGTGTTTTTGCTTTGTCATTATGGGGTATTGTGTCATTATGGGGTATTATGAGGATTTTATATATTTTTTCCCATTTTAGAATAAGGCTGTAACGTAAAAATGTGGAAAAAGGGAAGGGTTCTGAATACTTTCCGAATGCACTGTAACAGTGAGTTATATTTCTGATGGTAGGGGGTAGGGGGAGAGAGAATGGCAACTGGTTGGAATAATGTAATTTACGCAAAAAGTTGTGCCTCACAGGCTGTGGTGGTGTTGTGCCACTGATTGCCTGTTAAAAAAACAATACGGGTTCGAAATAATGTGAAACCTAGATTGCACACTGCTTCCATTCTTGTGTTATTTGAGTGTGTATTGTGTGCGTGTGTTGGTTATGTGCGGGTGTTCATTAATGGGAAAGGCAGATACAGCATGATGCAGATAATATTTTAGTGAATATTTCACTAAAGTTGAACAAAAACATATACAGGTAGGAGCAGATCAACATATTATTTTGGGGCAGTGTTAACTCATTCGTGACCTTTGATATAACCATTGTTCTATGGAAATTATCTACGATTAACAGACACACACACACACACACACACACACACACACACACACACACACACACACACACACACACTTGTAGTGTGTTGACAGCTCTGAGTTGCTGGTGTGTGTGTCCATGCCTAGCAGGGACGCTCCAGGCACGGTCGACTATTGACCGTCAAGAAAATACTCAGGAGCGACACCCCTAGTGGCCGGAGACTTTAATGCAGGGAAACAAATCCATTTTATCTAATTTCTGCCAGCATGTTAAATCAGCATGTAAAATGTGCAATCAGAGGAAGAAAAACTGTAGACCACCTTTACTCCACACACAGAGGCACGTACAAGTGCATTGATGACGTGATGACGTTGTCCCCACAGTGATCGTACGTACATACCCCAACCAGAAGCCATGGATTACAGGCAAAACATCCGCTGCCGCTTTCAAGGGTAGAGCTGCCGCTTTCAAGGAGGGGAACTCTAACCAGGGAGCTAATAATAAATCCCGCTATGCCCTATGACGAACCATCAAACAGGCAAAGCGTCAATACAGGGCTAAGATTGAGTCGTACTACACCGGCTCCAACGCTCATCGGATGTGGTAGGGCTTGCAAACTTCCGGACTACAAAGGGAAGCACAGCCACGAGCTCCCCAGTGACATGAGCCTACCACACGAGCTAAATAACATCTATGCTCGCTTCGAGGCATGCAACAACGAAGCATGCATGAGTGCATCAGCTGTTCTGGACGACTGTGTGATCTCAAACCCATAGAAAATCTTTGCAGGGAGTTGAAAGTCAGTGTTGCCCAGCAACAGCCCCAAAACATCCCGGCTCTAGAGGAGATCTGCATGGAGGAATGGGCCAAAATACCAGCAACAGTGTGTGAAAACCTTGTGAAGACTTACAGAAAACGTTTGACCTCTGTCATTGCCAACAAAGGGTATATAACAAAGTATTGAGATAAACTTTTGTTATTGACCAAATACTTATTTTCCACCATAATCTGCAAATAAATTAATAAAAAATCCTACAATGTGATTTTCTGGATTTTTTTCTCTCTCATTTTGTCTGTCAGAGTTGAAGTGTACCTATGATGAAAATTACAGGCCTCTCTCATATTTTCAAGTAGGATCACAGCAGCGGTCAAGCTTGGAGAGTCTGCTGCAGCAGGTAAAACATTTTTTGGGGGGGGTGAGGGGGGGGGGGTTAATTATCTTTATATTCAATTTGTTTTTAAAAGAGTTTATATAGACAAACAAAGTGCAGCACACATACCAGGTACAATACCAGGGCAGTTATAAAATAAAAAATAAATAAAAACATCACAATTATGGGGCATTTATGGGAGGTTTTCCACATACAGTTGAAGTCGGAAGTTTATACATACCGTGCTTCTACACCTGCATTGCTTGCTGTTTGGGGTTTTAGGCTGGGTTTCTGTACAGCACTTTGAGATATCAGCTGATGTAAGAAGGGCTATATAAATACATTTGATTTAACTTAGGTTGGAGTCATTAAAACTCGTTTTTCAACCATTCCACAAATTTCTTGTTAACAAACTATAGTTTTGGCAATTCGGTTAGGACATCTACTTGCGCATGACACAAGTAATTTTTCCAACAATTGTTTACAGACAATTATTTCACGTATAATTCACTGTATCACAATTCCAGTGTGTCAGAAGCTTACATACACTAAGTTGACTGTGCCTTTAAACAGCTTGGAAAATTCCAGAAAATTAAGCCATGCTTTAGAAGCTTCTGATAATTGACATCATTTGAGTCAATTGGAGGTGTACCTGTGGATGTATTTCAAGGTCTACCTCCAAACTCAATGCCTCTTTGCTTGAAATCATGGGAAAATCAAAAGAAATCAGCCAAGACCTCCACAAGTCTGGTTCATCTTTGGGAGCAATTTCCAAACGCCTGAAAGTACCACATTCATCTGTACAAACAATAGTACGCAAGTATAATCACCATGGAACCACGCAGCCGTGGAATGAGACGCGTTCTGTCTCCTCGAGATGAACGTACTTTTGTGCAAAAAGTGCAAATCAATCCCAGAACAACAGCAAAGGACCTTGTGAAGATTCTGGAGGAAACCGGTACAAAGGTATCTATATCCACAGTAAAACGAGTCCTATATCAACATAACCTGAAAGGCCGCTCAGCAAGGAAGAAGCCACTGCTCCAAAACCGCCATAAAAAAAGCCAGACTACGGTTTGCAACTGCACATGGGGGACAAAGATCATACTTTTTGGAGAAATGTCCTCTGGTCTGATGAAAAGAAAAATAGAACTGTTTGGCCATAATGACCATTGTTATGTTTGGAGGAAAAAGGGGGAGGCTTGCAAGCCGAAGAACACCATCCCAACCGTGAAGCACAGGGGTGGCAGCATCATGTTGTGGGGGTGCTTTGCTTCAGGAGGGACTGGTGCACTTCACAAAATAGATGGCATCGTGAGGAAGGACAATTATGTGAATATATTGAAGCAACATCTCAAGACGCAAATGGGCCTTCCAAATGGACAATGACCCCAAGCATACTTCCAAAGTTGTGGCAAAATGGCTTAAGGACACAAAAGTCAAGGTATTGGAGTGGCCATCACAAAGCCCTGACCTCAATCCTATAGAATATTTTTGGGCAGAACTGAAAAAGTGTGTGTGAGCAAGGAGACCTACAAACCTGACTCAGTTACACCAGCTCTGTCAGGAGGAATGGGACAAAATTCACCCAACTTATTTCGGGAAGCTTGTGGAAGGCTACTCAAAACGTTTGACCCAAGTTAAACAATTTAAAGGCAATGCTACCAAATACTAATTGCGTGTATGTAAACTTCTGACCCACTGGGAATGTGATGAAAGAAATAAAAGCTGAAATAAATAATTCTCTCTACTATTATTCTGACATCACACATTCTTAAAATAAAGTGGTGTTCCTAACTGACCTAAGACAGGGAATTTTTACTAGGATTAAATGTCAGGAATTGTGAAAAACTGATTTTAAATGTATTTGGCTAAGGTGTATGTAAACTTCCGACTTCAACTGTAGCTGTCTATCTCTCTTGGGCCACAATAACAATATACAATAAACAAGGGTATTGAACAGACGTTCAGACTCAGGCTCAAACAACTTAACAATCAAATTAGAATAAATATACATTTGGTGAAAGAGCAAATTGTCTACCCAAGATCTTCCAGATGTGTAAATTAATTCTGCTACAGTACCAAAAAACATGCATGAAGGTGCCAGTATCCTCTACACATTTGAAACATAAATGTGATGCGTTGAAAAACTTTCTGTGAAGGTGGACGGGTGTAAAGTAGGTTCTATGAAAACATTTGAAATTTAGTTATTGTAAGCTTATGGAGGTGCATTTGAGGTTGACCTTTTTGCAGATAGAAGTCCAGTCTTCCTCACCTAATGCCTGTTCAATGTCACTCTCCCAAACATGTCTCAATGCATCATAGGAGGCGGCACTTCTATTCAACAAAATATAATAAATCAGAGATTAAACCTCTCTGAACAGTAGGATTTGTAAATAGTTTTTCAACTTCAGTAATTTGAAAACGTAGTTTATCAACTTTCTTAGGACCCTCTGTGAAGTATCTAAGTTGTAGGTACTTCAAACAATAAAAAAAAAAGTAAAAATAAGTTTGTATCTGTTGGAATCATTTAAGAGTGTTCTGAGTAAATAAAGGCAAAAGGTCAGCGATACCCTTTGTCTTCCAGCCCAGAAGTCCAATACTCCTCATTTGGGGGGGGAGTCAGGATTAAGGGCAATCGGTGACCAAAGTGATAAATGGTCTGGAATCTGCAAGTATCTCCTCGCATCTTTCCAAGCTAAGAGTGTATTATGGACTGTAAAATTGTCAGAAAGGGCCTAGATCTTTACAAAGCTATTAATAAAAGGTGAGGAAGCTATGGCTCTTTGATGACATGCTATTAATTCCATCCCAACCCAAAGTGAGTCACGTCTGTCTAGGCACCAACCAACCATGTGCTTGATCTGAGCAGACAAGTAATATAGTTGCATATTTGGCAGAGACCCCTCCTAAATCCTTAGGCTTAATTAGTTTGGTAAATGTGGTTCTAGGTTTCTTATTGTTCCAGATATATTTTCGGATATTGGCATCATATATTGGCAGGACTGTGATAGATTGCAGGGAATATTTTGTAATAGATCATTTAGCCGTGGAAGGATATTCATCTTGACCACATTAATCCTGACACCAGGTCCCGTTTAAATCTTAGTGAGCGAAGTCATATAATTGGAAGTGAACAGGTCTTTAAGATTTGGAGTAACATATACAGTGGGAAGAACAAGTATTTGATAGACTGCCGATTTTGCAGATTTTCCTACTTACAAAGCATGTAGAGGTCTGTAATTTTTATCATAGGTACACTTCAACGGTGAGAGATGGAAAATCCAGAAAATCAAATTGTATGATTTTTAAGTAATTAATTAGCATTTTATTGCATGACATAAGTATTTGATACATCAGAAAATGAGATTTTAATATTTGGTACAGAAACCTTTGTTTGCAATTACAGAGATCATACATTTCCTGTAGTTCATGACCAGGTTTGCACACACTGCAGCAGGGATTTTGGCCCACTCCTCCATACAGACCTTCTCCAGATCCTTCAGGTTTCGGGGCTGTCGCTGGGCAATACGGACTTTCAGCTCCCTCCAAAGATTTTCTATTGGGTTCAGATCTGGGGACTGGCTAGACCACTCCAGGACCTTGAGATGCTTCTTACGGAGCCACTCCTTAGTTGCCCTGGCTGTGTGTTTCGGGTCGTTGTCATGCTGGAAGACCCAACCATGACCCATCTTCAATGCTCTTACTGAGGGAAGGAGGTTGTTGGCCAAGATCTTGCGATACATGGCCCCATCCATCCTCCCCTCAATACGGTGCAGTCGTCTTGTCCCCTTTGCAGAAAAGCATCTCCAAAGAATGATGTTTCCACCTCCATGGTTGGGATGGTGTTCTTGGGGTTGTACTCATCCTTCTTCTTCCTCCAAACACGGCGAGTGGAGTTTAGACCAAAAAGCTCTATTTTGTCTCATCAGACCACATGACCTTCTCCCATTCCTCCTCTGGATCATCCAGATGGTCATTGGCAAACTTCAGACGGACCTGGACATGCGCTGGCTTGAGCATGTGGACTTTGCGTGCGCTGCAGGATTTTAATCCATGACGGCGTAGTGTGTTACTAATGGTTTCCTTTGAGACTGTGGTCCCAGCTCTCTTCAGGTCATTGACCAGGTCCTGCTGTGTAGTTCTGGGCTGATCCCTCACCTTCCTCATGATCATGCAAGATGAGATCTTGCATGGAGCCCCAGACCGAGGGTGATTGACCGTCATCTTGAACTTCTTCCATTTTCTAATAATTGCGTCAACAGTTGTTGCCTTCTCACCAAGCTGATCGCCTATTGTCCTGTAGCCCATCCCAGCCTTGTGCAGGTCTACAATTTTATCCCTGATGTCCTTACACCCTTTCTGGTCTTGGCCATTGTGGAGAGTTTGGAGTCTGTTTGATTGAGTGTGTGGACAAGTGTCTTTTATACAGGTAACGAGTTCAAACAGGTGCAGTTAATACAGGTAATGAGTGGAGAACAGGAGGGCTTCTTAAAGAAACACTAACAGGTCTGTGAGAGCTGGAATTCTTACTGGTTGGTAGGTGATCAAATACTTATGTCATGCAATAAAATGCTAATTAATTACTTAAACATCTCACAATGTGATTTTCTGGATTTTTGTTTTAGATTCCGTCTCTCAGTTTTTAATTTTTTTATTTCACCTTTATTTAACCAGGTAGGCTAGCTGAGAACAAGTTCTCATTTGCAACTGCGACCTGGCCAAGATAAAGCATAGCAGTGTGAACAGACAACACAGAGTTACACATGGAGTAAACAATTAACTAGTCAATAATACAGTATAAAAAAGGAGAGTCTATATACATTGTGTGCAAAAGGCATGAGGAGGTGGGCGAATAATTACAATTTTGCAGATTAACACTGGAGTGATAAATGATCAGATGGTCATGTACAGGTAGAGATATTGGTGTGCAAAAGAGCATAAAATAAAATAAATAAAAACAGTATGGGGATGAGGTAGGTAAAAATGGGTGGGCTATTTACCGATAGACTATGTACAGCGGCAGCGATCGGTTAGCTGAAGTGTACCTATGATACAAATTACAGACCTCTACATGCTTTGTATGTAGGAAAACCTGCAAAATCGGCAGTGTATCAAATACTTGTTCTCCCCACTGTATGCCCAAGTATTTAAAGTATTTTCAGTCAATTGGAATGGAGATATTGTTTCTAAGTTGATTGTCGAAGGGATATTCAAAGGTAAAGCCATGGATTTATCCACATACATTTTGTAACCCTGGGTATGTGACAAATAACATTTGATTTGAACCTGACAGGTTACCATATTCAGATATGATGTCCAGGAAAATGGTGCCCGACAGATGGGGCAGCTGTGCTTCTTGCTCTTGAGCAACTTCACAGTATTTTTTTTGTGTGTTATTTCTTACATTATTAGCCCAGATTTTTTTTTAAATAACACAGCCGGGAAAAACTTTTGGATATCAGAGTGGCGGTAACTCACCTTTGTTCGTACCCTGTAGGGCAACTGAACTGATTCCAGGTGCTGAGAAGTATCCGGAGTGGACTTCTAGTTTGACTAAGGAGGAGCGCACACCATCCACCGCATCCGAGTATATTACTTGCTAATGTTCAGTCTCTGGATAATTAAGTTGACGAGCTCAGGGCAAGGATGTCCTTCCAGAGAGACATCAGGGATTGTAACATACTCGGTTTCACGGAAACATGGCTCTCTCAGGATATATTGTCTGAGTCTGTACAGCCAGTTGGGTTCTCAGTTCATCGCGCAGACAGGAATAAATATCTCTCCGGGAAGAAGAAGGGCAGGGGGTGTAAGTTTCATGACTAACTACTCATGGTGTGATTGTGATAACATACAGAAACAAGTCATTTTGATCACCCGACCTAGAATACCTCACAATCAAATGCAGACCGTATTACAACTCAAGAAAATTCTCTTCGGTTATAGTCACAGTATGTTCCCCTTCAAGCCGATACAACGACGGCCTCAAGGAACTTCACTGGACTTTATGCAAACTGGAAACCACATATCCTGAGGCCGCCTTTATTGTAGCTGGGGATTGTAACAAAGCAAATTTGAGGAAAAAGCAACCGAAGTTCTATCAAATATTGACTGTAGTACTCGTGCAGCTAAAACACTCGACCACTGCTACATCCAACCTTCCGGGATGCCTACAAGGCCCTCCCTCATCCTCCCTTAGGCAAATCTGATCACGACTCCATTTTGCTCCTCCCTTCCTATAGGCAGAAACTCAAAACAGGAAGTACCTGTGCTAAGAACTATTCAACGCTGGTCGGACCAATCGGATTCCACACTTCAAGACTGTTTTGATCACGTGGACTGGGATATGTTCCGGGTAGCCTCTGAGAATAACATTTACAAATAAACTGTGACTGAGTTTATCACTGATACGGTGACTGAGTTTATCAGGAAGAGTATAGGAAATGTTGTACCCACTGTGACTTAAAACCTACCCTAACATCAGCAAATAACAAAATTCTGAAATTCTTTGCTCTTCGTCACCCACTGATGTTATTACTATACCTTATTGCCTCAGCCAGTGGTTCTATGACTAACGAGAACAGAGCAGGAGATAAAGGACAGCTTTTACATCAGCCCATACCGATAGGAAATCATTTCTGATAGTTTACCATTTGTGTTAACTGTTGCTGATGGGTCAGAATAAAGTCATTTTACTGAATTAATCAAATGGTCACCCAGATTAACTTTTTCTAATACAGCAAACAAGAATTTCCATCCAACTCCATCAAAAGGACTTTTCGGCATCGAGAGAGACATTGAGTGCAGGGTCTTTACTTTTGCCAAGATGGTTTAGGATATTCAAAGCATGTCTCACATTGTCCTTTCCAGATCTGGATTTCACAAAGCCAATCTGATAAGGTTTATTGAGGTCTGGAAGTAGGCCCTCCAACCTGCGAGCAAGTCTCTTAGCGACTAGTTTAACATCAACTCCTAGCAAACTGATAGGTCTAAATGAAAAGCAGTTTAATGGGTTTTTGTCCTTTTTTAGTATCAGGCTAATGGATGCAGTTTTCCAGGACTCTGGTATGTCTCTTTCGAACATATCATTTAGAGCAGGCATGAAAATATGCCCTATCTCAGGCCAGAACTTCTTGTAGAACTCTGCTGAGAAGCCATCTAGGCCGGGTACCTTACCAGAAGGCATTGCTTCCCATGGGAGCATTTAGTTTATTTCTATGCTCATCTGATATAGTGGTCAAGATGATCTTATTCAGATATTTTGTCATTTCGTAGTTCGATCTTTGTGAAGTATGACGAGATATATAGAAGTCGCAAAAGGTACTATTGATAGGCAATGGATCATAAGAAGTGGAGCCATCTGCTTTCCTTACAGACTTAATCTTTTTAAGTTGGTAGAGCAAGTAGACGGCTCGGCCAGTTACCAAACTCATAATATTTTTGCTTGGTAATAAACAGTTTTTTTGACATGCTTTGTATGATCTGAATTGAGTTTGGCCTCAGCACAAGCTAGTGACTTCCTGTTTGACTGGGTTGGTTGTTGTTTATGAAAAAGTTCTAAATGCTTTACTTCAGCCTCAAAATGTTCCCTGTTTTCTAAGCATCTTGATCAGAGAAGTTTGGGAAATTATATAAGCCCTTATGGTTGCTTCAGCAGCATCCCAGACAGTTTCAGCTGAGACAGGAGAGAGTTGATTGTCAAGCCAGTAATTTTTTAACACAAAGCAGAATCCTTCATTGTTAAGCAGAGACATATTAAGTCTCCAATATCTCGTTTTGGGGATTGTTTTACCAATTTCAATATCTATGTAGGTGGGGCATGGTCATAAATGACTATAGAACCAATAGCACATAACTGTACAACATGCATGTAAGTATAGGTCATCAAAAAATAGTCCAATCTAGAAAATGAAATATGGGGATTTTTTTAGAAAATGGCCCTTTTTGGTACGCCTACTGGATAGCTCTTCTTTGTCTATACCCATTCAGCATCGTTCACACCCTCTTAAGTCTTAGCCCCGCCCATCTCTTTAAGGATTCACATGTGAGGCGATGTGCTAAATAGTCAGTATGATAGTGCACTAGAGAATCAAAGATTAAGACTAAAGGCTGGTTTATACTACGTCTATCAACATGTACTTCACATTCCAAGTCAGGCTTTATCCTTACTACAATGGTGGATATTGCTCACCCACCTGTTGCTAACTCTAGCAGGCTTGCAACTGTGCGTGAATGTCGCACATGGCTAGTCGTACACAGAACTCTTAATTGAGACAATTCATGGTCGAGTCAGAGCCAATAAAAATTATAATTTGTATTATTATACATTTTTTATTTATTTTTTACCTTGAACAAATTCTTATTTACAACGACGGCCTACCCCGGCCAACGCTGGGCCAATTGTGTGCCTCCCTATGGCACTCCCAATCACGGCCGTATATGATACAGCTTGGATTCGAACCAGGAACTGTAGTGATGCCTCTTGAACTGAGATGCAGTGCCTTAGACCGCTGTGCCACTCGAGAGCCATACATTTCTGCCAAAATCTAAATAAAATAAAAGTAAATCTTGCAAATTCAGCAGGCTATGGTGTGAAATAGGCTTTTAGAAGTGACGTCTTTATTTAAGAACTCGTTAGTGCTGTCTTTGGTGTGCTTATCAATGCACAAGCACCTTTACCCCCACTCCCGTTCTTCCATCTGTGGAACAGCTTGTTGAGTTGTGGCCATAGAAATATATTCCAATTTGACTGTTAAAATCATGGGTAAACTAGCAATGGCTGCCAGTCTTGACTTGAATGGAAACTGCCATCTATGGATGATATATTTATGGTTGGTTGCGACTGTCAGTTGGCCTTCCGCAAACTTCAAAATGCAATCTCAGGAAAAACACACAGTTTGGAAAGCAAATGCTGTCATTACTAAATGTGCAATGTGATTGTTATTTTATATACTTTTTTACACAAAAAAATTACATTTGATTGTCTTCCTCAAATGACTGGGATGATAACAATCTTTGAGAGAGGGATGGTATCTGATTTCATTGGTCCTCAATTTATGGCTCAGACACTTTCAACTCAGAATAACCTGTAGCTGGCTCACCTTTTTTTAAAGTAAATCTTTATGACAACAAATCCTACAGAACTATCCAGGCTAACTCCATTTATCCTGAATGAACTCAGAGTTGACCTCGCTAACTCCTCAACCCAGGTATGTAGTATAGTCAGGATTTTGTCCCAACTAGAAACCACACCAGACCAACTGAACTAATCGATCAGTTCAGTGATTATCTAAATTCAACACACCTAGTTGTTTAAATCAAAAACATGAAGTGCCTGTGGCCCTTCTCTCTCCCCCTTTCCAGGCAGGGTGAAGACATGCCTGTTCCATTCAGCTCCTCTACACCAGGGGTGTCAAACTCATTCCATTGAGGGCCTAGTGTCTGCAGTTATTTTTTTTCTTTCAATTAAGACCTAGACAACCAGGTGAGGGGAGTCCTTATTAATTAGTGACCTTAATTCATCATTCAAGTACAAGGGAGAAGTGAAAACTTGTAGACACTCGGCTTTCCGTGGAATGAGTTTGACACGTCTGCTCTACACCCTCCCATGGTTCCTGGAGAGCTACAGTCCTGTAGGTCCAACCCTAATCTAGTGCAATGGTTCCCAACTCCGGTCCTCAAGTACCTCGAACAACACACATTTTTATTGTAGCCGCCAACAAGTACATCTGATACTCGAGGACCGGAGTTGGGAACCACTGATCTAGTGCATTTGATTCTAATAATTAGCTGGTTGATAAGATGGATCAGGTTAGTTACATGGAGTGAAAACCTACAGGAGGGTAGCTGGTGCCTCTGTTGGTATGCACATTTTCATTGGGGAATATGAAGGATTGACAGCGAAAAGAGGCAGAACAACTCAATTTAACATGTTTTGGTGGATAAACACACAGGATCATATTAAATTCTATAGTCAATAGGGAAGGAAAACTTGTCTGTGTGCTTGTTTTTGTCTCAGGTGCCTATTCCTAACAGGACTCGCGGCTGTATGAGGGCTCTGCTGGAGTCCCTGTACACCAGTGGAGGCTCCTAAGAGTAGGAAGGGGAGGACCATCCTCCTCAGTGAATTTAAAAAAAAATCATTAAAAAAGTTATAATTTTTAGATAAAACTATGCTAAATATAATCATGTCACAAAAATAATTGATTAAAACACACTGTTTTGAAATGAAGGTCTACAGTAGCTTCAACAGCACTCTGTAGGGTAGCACCATGGTGTAGCCTGAGGACAGCTAGTTTCTGTCCTCATCTGGGTAAATTGACTTCAATACAAAACCTAGGAGGCTTGTGGTTCTCACCCCCTTCCATAGACTTACACAGTAATTATGACAGCTTCCGGAGGTGATGTGGCAGCGTGGTAGGCACAGCTTGTCCCATGAATTGCTTGTCCCATAATCATAAAAATGGAAGATCAGCTGATAACTGCAAAAACAAACATTCTGGATAATATAGAGAACCTTGAACTATTTATTGACTATTTTTGATATCAAAAGAATCAGATACATCGAAGCGAACAAGGGAAGACCTTTCCTCGAGCGAAACAGAAAAATTCCAAATTTAACATTGGAGGGGGAAGTTTTTATAACTATGTCTCCAGAAGATAGAGCATTGCTTACAAGCATGAGAGAACAGTTAAAAAAAATTATATATTGCCTGGGCTACGGGGGGAGGTTGAGGCCTTAAAAACAGGAATAAAATGGAAGATATACGTCCCTAAAAGACACTACGGTAGGATAATAAAACAATGATAGCCGAATTAATTGATCTAAACTGCAGGAGTATGAAGAATAATATATTGTTATAATGGGAATAAAGGAGGATGAAAACTAAAACTATCAGTCAACGGAGGAAAAAGTCCGGGTGTCCATGAAATAGTGGAGAGAAGACGTGACCTGTACCCCACTTTAAAAAGGATCCGACCTGAGTAGCAGAATGTTTGTCTAGTGGTCAATAAATTATATGTAAACAACCAAATGTTCAAGGACTCAAAAATTACTACCAGGCTGTGAGTAATCGCTACCTCCTGCTGAAGTAGTCCCCGATACACATTTGCACCGCATTACACAGTATGAATTTTTTTTGCAAGATGGACTTTTTTTATTCATGCAGTATGGAACCGTGGAATTAAAATCCGGTTTTGATTTAGGGGAAGGCGAAGATGGGTAAGGCTGACCTTTTATCTTTATTAAATTTGAAGATTGTACATTAGAAATACCAAGGTTGTTTTTTTTGTTTGATATGATAAGACCTAATTGTAGAGGTTGGGTATATTATGACTTAAAAGCTGTTATATAGTGCAGCCCTTGTTCGCAGATGTGATGGTTCTTTGCTGGTGACACTGTCAGTGATTTGTTTAGAACTCAAGGCACACTTAACCAGCATGGATACCACAGCATTCTTCAGCGATATGCCATCCCATCTGGTTTGCGCTTAGTGGGACTAACATTTGTTTTTCAACAGGACAATGACCCAAAACACACCTCCAGGCTGTGTAAGGTTTATTTGACCAAGGAGAGTGATGGAGGACTGCATCAGATGACCTGGCCTCCACAATCACCCGACCTAAACCCATTTGAGATGGTTTGGGATGAGTTGGACCGCAGAGTGAAGGGAAAGCAGCCAACAAGTGCTCAGCATATGTGGGAACTCCAACACTATTGGAAAAGCATTCCTCATGAAGCTGGTTGAAAGAATCCCAAGAGTGTGCAAAGCTGTAATCAATGCAAAGGGTGGCTACTTAGAAGAATCTCAAATATAAAATATATTTGTTTAACACTTTATTGGTTACTAAATGATTCCATATGTGTTACTTCGTAGTTGTGATGTCTTCACTGTTAGAAAATAGTGAAAATAAAGAAAAACCCTGGAATGAGTAGGTGTGACCAACTTTTGACTGGTACTGTTTATGTAAAAGAAAAGTTGTAAGAAAAATACAAATAAAAACTTCCAGGACGTCCTCCAACCTATCAGAGCTCTTGCAGCATGAACTGACATGTTGTTCACCCAATCAAAGGATCAGAGAATGAATAGAGCACTGAAAGCATAAGCTACAGCTAGCTAGCACAGCAGTGCATAAAATGTGGTGAGTAGTTTTTCAAAAATGAAAAAGAAGCAAGAGAGATAGACAGCTACAGTTGAAGTCGGAAGTTTACATACACCTTAGCCAAATACATTTAAAATCAGTTTTTCACAATTCCTGACATTTAATCCTAGTAAAAATTCCCTGTCTTAGGTCAGTTAGGAACACCACTTTATTTTAAGAATGTGTGATGTCAGAATAATAGTAGAGAGAATTATTTATTTCAGCTTTTATTTCTTTCATCACATTCCCAGTGGGTCAGAAGTTTACATACACTCAATTAGTATTTGGTAGCATTGCCTTTAAATTGTTAAATTTGGGTCAAACGCTTCGGGTAGCCTTCCACAAGCTTCCCACAAAAAGTTGGGTGAATTTTGTCCCATTCCTCCTAACAGAGCTGGTGTAATTGAGTCAGTTTTGTAGGTCTCCTTGCTCTCGCACACACTTTTTCAGTTCTGCCCACACATTTTCTATGGGATTGAGGTCAGGGTTTTGTGAAAGTCAATACCTTGACTTTGTTGTCCTTAAGCCATTTTGCCACAACTTTGGAAGTATGCTTGGGGTCATTGTCCATATATTCATGACCAAGCTTTAACTTCCTGATTGATGTCTTGAGATGTTGCTTCAATATATCTATATAATTTTCCTGCCTCCTGATGCCATCTATTTTGTGAAGTGCACCAGTCCCTCCTGAATCCACTAATTTGAAGGGGTGTCCACACTTTTGTATATATAGTCTATGTGGCTGCTATGAAAGTGAACTGTGTTTGATCAGGGGTGTATTCATTCTGCTGATTCTGTTGAAAAACTTTTCTTAAATACGTTACAAAACGGGGATAAACATACCTCAATTTGTCTAATAGAAACTCTTGTTTCCAACTGTTGGACTTAATGATTACATCCTAGATCAGCTAGATGCAGGCAAGAGTGTGCAAGGCGGTATTGAATGTGTCAAAGTCTGTCACCTTGATTACTAAAATGTATTTCGACATGTGCACATACGTTGTAAACTTTCATTCATAGGCTAGATTGTAGTAACCTCATGATGGGTATAGGTAACATTTGAGTGTCATGTAGTAGCCTAAACCAATCGATGTTACATTTAGCTGGGTGAATGGAATATGAATGACAGTCATCCAATATGCTGTAATAGAAATAAGGCCATGCTTATATATAGTTTTTTAATCATCCTCCCTCATCTTAAATTGCACCGACCACCCACTGCTGTAAACTGGGCTTCTGTTCGCGCACTGAACTGTTCTTGCCAACCGTCTTTGCTTTCCACACCTGGTTGCAGGTATCTACTTGTTTTTGAGCACACCCTCATACATGTTTTTGTTACTTTGCATAATTCTGTGGCAGTATGGTTCAATATAGTTCATGGTGGTGGACTGTAGGTTTGTTGTAGTCCTGGAAAAACACTTCTGATTAAACTTATTGAGAAATGTATGATTAGTTGACAAGTTGAATCATGTGTGCATGGCTAAAATTTAAAATGGGTACTGTTAGGGGCACTTGAGGACTGGGGTTGGGAAACACAGCTGTAAGGTCAGGGTTTCTCAACCCTCTCCTCGGGGACCATCAGATGTTCCACATAAACTCAGTAAAAAAAGAAACGTCCTCTCACTGTCAACTGCGTTTATTTTCAGCAAACTTAACATGTGTAAATATTTGTATGAACATAAGATTCAACAACTGAGACATAAACTGAACCAGTTCCACATACATGTGGCAGGGTAGCCTAGTGGTTAGTGCGTTGGACTAGTAACCGGAAGGTTGCAAGTTCAAACCCCCGAGCTGACAAGGTACAAATCTGTCGTTCTGCCCCTGAACAGGCAGTTAACCCACTGTTCCTAGGCCGTCATTGAAAATAGGAATTCGTTCTTAACTGACTTGCCTAGTTAAATAAAGGTAAAAAATAAAAATAAAATGTGTCTAACAGAAATTGAATAATGTGTCACTGAACAAAGGGGGGGTCAAAATCAAAAGTAACAGTCAGTATCTGGTGTGGCCACCAGCTGCATTAAGTACTGCAGTGCATCTCCTCCTCATGCACTGCACCAGATTTGCCAGTTCTTGCTGTGAGATGTTACCCCACTCTTCCACCAAGGCACCTGCAAGTACCCGGACATTTCTGGGGGGAATGGCCCTAGCCCTCACCCTCCGATCCAACAGGTCCCAGATGTGCTCAATGGGATTGAGATCCGGGCTTTTCTGCTGTGGGTCTTATGATTCTGTTGATCTTGGGATATCCTGCCTGTTTCAGAACTCTACACCAGTTTTTGCAATCTCCAGTACCCGAGTACCCCCAACAGTACCATACTATGATGGGGGCTGATACTGACGGAGATGCACTGGTATGGGTCCTTCCTAGAGATAGCTCAGATAAGATAGAGGAGCCCTTGTTCCTATTGCAATTCCATAGGTGTATATTTACTTTATTTCACACCACACACACTTGTACAGGTTAGATACTTGTACACGTGTGAAACTGGACAAATATAAGCAGCCCCTATTTGACCTTTTGGATTGAGAACCACTGCTCTATACCCCTCAAACAGAACTCTGGACCTCAAAGCCAGTTCCAGTGCATTTTTTCATTGTTGCCCTCTATTCAGGGACTGATGTGGACATGGGACACCAGGTGGGTGCAATTAGGGCTGTGTGTGCCCGGTGGGTGCAATTAGCCGGTGATTGTCTAACAAATAAATGTCGGTCTCACGGTAATTGATCGTTAACTAACATAAACACATGTAGCATCTCATGGCTTCCACACATAGCCTACAAGTCACTGATGCAGACCTTTGGAACATCTACATGTTAAAAAGTCTAAATCCTTGTAATATAGCCTACACCTGAACAATAAATCTAGTATTTATTTTAGACATGTCTAAAGAAACATGATATGAAGAAAATGTAGTCTATTTCAGAAGAACATCTGAGTTGTCCTCATGTTAGGTCCTGATCTGGCTATGCCATATGGCTGTGGGCTACACTAGTTCATTTAGCAGACAAGATTTGAAAATAATTATTGAAAATAATTTTATAGTATGAAGAATACAATTGAACAAAGCTGAATAAAATAAAGGATATTTTCTCCAAATGATTGGAGAAAATTGTGTTTTCCCACTAATGGGAAAACACCATTATCAAAAGTGACCACAAATGTATTTATGCATGTAACGCTTTTATTATAAAGGTGCATTTTTATGGTGAAAATTATCTTCCCCAAACTTCAAACGCACTGCATACCAGTATGCCAGTTAGGGTCCACACTAGTTGTAAAGAGAATTAATGTGCTTCATTTTAATAAGTTATTTGGCCACTTTAGTTGTGATACAAACCATATCAAAACATATAGACCCATGGGCTAGGCTACATGAGGTGTGCAACTATGATTCGAAAAAGTCACACAAAAAAGGCATTGTTTCTTGCCTTAAGCTGGGCATCATTCACAAGAGATAATTTATAGTCACCCATCAGACTATTCTTGATTTCATCTTGTCTTTACATATACTAAATAATATACGGGTGAAATTCGTTTAGATTTAAAATGGACCATTATCATGCACCTGTCTCGAAACAGGGGCAGGGGAGAAACACAATCACTGCACTTAAATAGCAAATGGAGGACGCTTGTCCTGTGGTTCATTTTTATGCCAGTTGAAGTCGTACGTTTGCATACACTTAGGGTTTGCATAAACTCGTTTTTCAATCACTCCACAAATTTCTTGTTAACAAACTATAGTTTTGGCAAGTTGGTTAAGGACATCTACTTTGTGCATGAAAAAGTAATTTTTCCAACAATTGTTTACCAACAGATTATTTCCCTTATAATTAAATGTATCACAATTCCAGTGGATCAAAAGTTTACAAACACCAAGTTGACTGTGCCTTTAAACAGCTTGGAACATTCCAGAAAATGATGTCATGGCTTTAGAAGCTTCTGATAGAATAATTAACATAATTTGAGTCAATTGGAGGTGTACCCGTGGATCTATTTCAAGGCCTATCTCCAAACTCAGTGCCTCTTTGCTTGACATCATGGGAAAATCAAAAGAAAAATCTGGTTCATCCTTGGGAGACATTTCCAAACGCCTGAAGGTACCATGTTTATCTGTACAAACAATAGCACGCAAGTATACAATAGTATACAACACAATAGGACCACGCTCAGGAAGGAGATGCTAGAGGAAACAGGTACAAAAGTATCTATATCTACAGTAAAATGAGTCCTATATCGACATAACCTGAAAGGCCACCCAGCAAGGAAGAAGCCACTGCTCCAAAACCACCATAAAAAAGCCAGACTACGGTTTGAAACTGCACATGGGTACAAAGATCGTACTTTTTGAGAATGTCCTCTGGTCTGATGAAACAAAAATAGAACTGTTTGGCCATAATGACCATTGTTATGTTTGGAGGAAAAAGGGAGAGGCTTGCAAGCCGAAGAACACAATCCCAACCGTGAAGCACGGGGGTGGCAGCATCATGTTGTGGTGGTGCTTTGCTGCAGGAGGGACTGGTGCACTTCACAAAATAGATGGCTTCATGAGGCAGGAAAATTATTTGGATATATTGAAGCAACATCTCAAGACATCTATCAGGAAGTTAAAGCTTGGTCACAAACAGGTCTTCCAAATGGACAATGACCCCAAGCATATTTTTTGTGGCAAAATGGCTTAAGGACAACAAAGTCAAGGTATTGGAGTGGTCATCACAAAGCCCTGACCTCAATCTTATAGAATATTTATGGGCAGAACTGAAAAGGCATGTGCGAGCAAGGAGTCCTACAAACCTAACTCAGTTACATCAGCTCTGTCAGGAGGAATAGGCCAAAATTCACCCAATTTATTGTGGGAAGCTTGTGGAAGGCTACCCGAAATGTTTGACCCAAGTTAAACAATTTAAAGGCAATGCTACCAAATACTAATGGAGTGAATGTAAACTTCTTACCCACTGGGAATGTGATGAAAGAAATAAAAGCTGAAATAAATAATTCTCTCTACTACTATTCTGACATTTCACATTCTTGAAATAAAGTGGTGATCCTAACTGACCTAAGACAGGGAATATTTACTAGGATTAAATGTCAGGAATTGTGAAAAACGGAGTTTAAATGTAGTTGGCTAAGGTGTATCCCTTTAAACTTGTGTGTATAAGGTAGTTGTTGTGGAATTGTTAGATTAGATTACTCGTTGGTTATTACTGCATTGTCGGAACTAGAAGCACAAGCATTTCACTACACTCACATTAACATCTGCTAACCATGTGTATGTGACAAATAACATTTGATTTGATGTAAACTAGCTATACTCCTGTTGTAAAGATAAGGAAAGTGCTTAATATTTGCTTAATATTAGCAAAGTTGAGAAATAAATATAGTAGGCCTAGCCTATAGAAAGCTGATGGGATCCTCCTCTTTTTAATAGAGGCCATCACTCTGTTTTCTCACGCAATTGCATTGCCTATAGAAATGTTCCTCTCATGAAGTGTTTGATTCGATTTTCGATTACATTTGCATTGATTTCAGAGTGATTATAGAGTGTTGAGTACCAGGCAGTTAGCACGTTTGGTAGGCTACTAATGACCATCAGCAGCATCAGAGCTTGTAGAAGCCTATTTACAGTTACTAAACGGTCACATGGAATTTTACTGCCTTCCTGACTCGTGACCGCCAGTGTGGTGGTAATATGGTCACTGCAACAGCCTTAGGTGCAATTAATTATCAGGTAGAACAGAACATTTGAAGGCTTTGGACCTCTTGGGTAAGAGTTGAATACCCCTGCTCTATACTATTGACAAAGAAAATAAACCTTTCTTTTATAAAATAAATACATTTAGATTAGGTTACAGAGATGAGGATGAAGGAGAGAATGGATTTTGAGAGACCCATGGTACCTGGTAAGATGAATATTGAATTTATTACCACCTGTCCCTGTAGTAGGGTTACCCTGCGTTCACCCTGCCCTCAACTAATAGTGGCTACTTGCAGTTCACAGAACAAAGTTGGAGACAACCATGTATCTGAATAAAGCAAGCATTTTACGTTTGTGGCATCTGATTTATTAACCATGCTCTAAAGTTATGCATAGCATAATGACAAGAACGTGCAGTAAGACGTTTTTTATACTTTGTTTAATTAAACATGTAATGTATTATATCTTGCGAATCCTCAACGTCCAGTAACCCCATATAGTGCCCATCAGAAGAGGAGAATTTTCTCCTGGTGGAGCTGACAACACACGCCAGCAGCACCACTGGATTGTCTTGTCCCAGTCGCTCACCTCGCAGGGCCCACTCCTCCTGGCGGAATTGTCTACAAAGAGCAAAACAAATACCTGTCATGCACCATAAATACTAAGACATTCCTGTCAAGCATCTGGTAACAGGTACTGTCTCTCCCAATACCATCATTGCCATTGATGGTCATAATAGAGAGTCCCTTTGAGGGATTTTCTCAAATTAATGGGTAGGATTGTATCGGTGAATATATAAAGTGACATTCCTTCCCACTAGGCTACAACCTCCACACAAGATGTTGAATGAATATGCCTCTACTCTATACAAAGCCATGGTCTTTTCAGGCTGGTATTTGAATAGGCCCTACATCAGTATGGAACAGTTTAGTAGCTAGCTAAATTGTTTCATTAGTTTTTTCTGAATGTAGCTAGCTATTAGCAGTGAGCTGGTGACGCAAGTCAACTAACATTATCTAGCTAGCTAGAACCAGGCCAGCTAGCTAACCAACTTTGGCCATTTAGCTGGCTACTGTCTGCTAGTTGCTAAAGTTAGTTAGCGAGACTGGTGTTAGCTAATTTATATGCAGCAAAGGAGCTTGTGAAAACAGTAATGAAATAACTAACTAACCTGTTAGACATCTGTTCTCCGGGACCCACTGGTCTGGGCTGCTTCTTCCAATTTTAGTTCAGCGTGTGGTAGATGGTGGTAAGTAACATTATCCCTCTGTTGTGTGCAGGCCAAAGCTGGGGTTGGCGAGGACGCATGCACCCTCCTCAATCCCTGCTAGCAGTCCCCGACCCTGTGCCCACTCCTGACAGCAGAGACATTCCTCCTATTTGGCCATTACCAGTTGGAAAGGTAACATTATGACTATACCAGTTGGTCGCTCAGGCAACAGCTACAAGGTAAGCTAACATACAATTGTAATGCATTCTGGCTTAAATTAAATTGTGAATATTGCTGAGAATTTAACAAAATATATTGTGCGTCAAGGTTGTCAGGATAAATCATTATGTAGCTAAAGTTAGCTAGCTAATAATTTTTGCCACTACTTGCTACTGGATGGTCATGGTGCCAAGTAGTCAAGACAGATAGATCTCCAATAAGCACATGCTGCATTCTCACTTTGTATGATCTGCAATCATAATTCTGTCTATCTTTTTCCGTTTTTCCCGTTAGCCCCCATTTAATAAGTTTTCAAAAAAAGCAGAGAAACAGAAAAAGAAAATATTGAGAAAATATTTATGGGTTTATTAAATCAACACCTTTTTCAAAATATTCCAACGGAAGTTGAAGGCCATAAATGTATCCTTCTCTGTCATTCGAGTGTCAATGTTGACAATTTAGTTGAATTTCTTAAATGTCTTCTGAGAATCCCTACGCTATATTGTCTACTCATCCTTCCTGCAGGATCGCGGCTCCATCTGCTGTGACCATTTAGGGAAGGGATGGGCAACTGCTGGCTCACAACCCCAAAAACATTTTTCTTTTTGTCAGGATCTCAACTTAATAGTTAAGAATAGACAAGGTGCTTTTTTAGAAATTTGGTTGTGTATCAACAGTTTTTCTATTGTTATATCAGTCACTGAATTAGCCCATGTCAGGTAAAATGTTTAAGATTGCTAAATTAATCTAGCCAGCTATCTAAACTTGTAGCAATCGTGATCAAATTACCGACCAGGGGCCCCCATTGAATTCGTTAGTCACCGAGATATCATACTCAACTGCAAACATTTCTCTCCACCCAATGACACAATTAGTAGAATTGCAGGAAAGTAGTTATACAATTGCAAAATCTTCTCTCAGCCCCTTGGCAAAATGTTTAAAATTGCAGCAAATAAACTTGCTTTAAAATTGCCACATTTTCTCTATGCCCCTTACCAAAATGTGTAGAATTGCAGGAATTATTATTATTATTATTTTTTAAATCTCGGCTGTCAAGGGGGGGGGGGGTGTTGCTAAAAGGTGGATGGGGGGGAGGTCCCACAACAAAATTTCACCCAGGGCCCCCAAAAGGCTATACGTGTAGGTATAGATGTGGTTAACCTCTACGGGATTGATGTCTCCTAGTGGGACGATTGAGCTAACGTGCGCTAATGTGATTAGCATGAGGTTGAAAGTAACAAGAAAAGTTCCCAGGACATAGACATATCTGATATGGGCAGAAAGCTTAAATTATTGTTAATCTAACTGCACTGTCCAATTTACAGTAGCTATTAGTGAAAGAATACCATGCTATTGTTTGAGGAGAGTGCACAGTTATGAACTTGAAAATGTATCAATAAACCAACCAACATGTGGGCAGAATTTATACAATATTTTGAACAGAAATGCAATGGCTCATTGGATCAATCTAAAACCTTTCACATACACTGCTGTGGACAAAATCTAAATTGCGCCTAAAACTGCAATAATAGATTGTGGCCTTCCTCTTGCATTTCAAAGATGATGAACATAATCTTTTACCAGATCTTATGTGTTGTATTCTCCTTCATTAATTTCAAATTTCCACAAACTTCAAAATGTTATCTTTCAAATGGTATCAAGAATATGCATATCCTTCCCTCAGGTCCTGAACTAAAGGTAGTTCGATTTGGGTATGTCATTTTAGGCGAAAATGGAAAAAAGCAAACCTGCGAGCCACGGTGGCCCCTCATGACGAGTTCAGATATTTTGTAGCCCCCACCCCTATCAAACTTGCCCATCCATGATTTAGGGAATGGAGTTCTCAACCTGAGTGCCAAATATCATGCCATAATATACAGTATTGACAGGGAACATTTTACTACAAGGGGGGGTGACTAACATGCATTGCTGGCTCAAACTCTAATATAGACCCAACAATAAGCATGCACAGGAGGGGAAGTTGTCCTTTACCATATACATAGCATCAGCGTGTTCTCATCCAATTCCAATCTTCACCATGCATTACACTATTTTTGTGTTGCTGGTGATTTCATTACCTATGGTTATTCATAAATAGAAAACATAGTATTCACAAAGGGTTTGTGAATGAATGGCTGCATTTCCTGATGCATGGGGTGACTTGTCTCGGTCGGTGTGAGTCTCTTACACACACACACACGATCAAATCCAATTTTATTGGTCACATACACATGGTTAGCAGATGTTAATGTGAGTGTAGCGAAATGCTTGTGCTTCTAGTTCCGACCGTGCAGTAATATCTAACAATATCTAAGTAATCTAACAATTTCACAACAACTACCTTATAACTACACATAAGTGTAACGGAATGAGCGCCTCCTGCTGAGCGCCTCCTGCTGGGATACACACTACACATAGTGACTCAGACACCCCTTTTCAAGTCTATTCGTCTTTGTTTACATAGGACCAAGTGGGGAGTAGTCACGACTCTCTCAAAAGCAGCAAGGCCATACTGTGATTGTGTTTGTTTAGTCACAGCAGGATATGTGTGTGCGCGTGGGGGAACTGTGGATCACTGAACTTATATACACACAGATGACATCCCACTCCAAATCTGCCCTCCCTGGCATGACAAAAGGGAATCCAGCCTTGGAGTCTAACCGGTGAGGTCATGCCACAGGTATTTGCTGTGCCCGCACCCAGGACGTGCTACCTCTGCTTCCGGCGTATGTGTGTGTACACGGCGCTGGAGGGTTGGATGCAATGTGGCCGGAAGTGATCCTCATTCACCACACTCACACCTGAACAAAATCCAGTCCAATGGGAGATCTGATGAAAACCAGGGCCGCATCCACAAAGAGTCTCAGAGTAAGAGTGCTGATCTAAGATCAGCTGTGCCTTTAGATCATAATAAATAATATTGTATGGACAGATCCTAGATCAGCACTCCTACTCAGACTGTTTGTGTGGACCCTGGTAGTCGAAACGTTGTCTAATAAATTCACATGGGAGCATAATGCAGTGTGCAGAGTACACTATTTTGACGTCCAGCACCTGCTAAGTCTACGGATATGCGTGTCATCTCTTTTCTATTCAGTAATACACCTGTTTTGTGGAGAAAAGCAGTTGGATGTTTTTCATTGTGCTTACATACATAGGATGGAGTAACCTCTTTCTATCCCTTTCTCTCGCTCTCTTTTCACCCTGTTGTGCTCTGTCATTATCAGGTTCTGTCATACCTTGTTGGTGAGGAGCTGGCAGACTTGAGGTACATAGTCAATGAGGCAGCCTCCACTAGGGAATGCTGGGATGTGTAGTGCAGAGGAACCTCCAAGTGCGCTGATGGTCAGAAAAAGAAAGAAAGAGTTAAACTACGGCACACAGCAATTAAATTCATATCCCTACTAAGGCTCATTCTATAAGGAGACCTGGTGGCTTTGAGTAAATTGCAGATGCATGCAGGTCATCCTATGCTTCTCATAATAAATCACTTTTAGACTACCTGTGGTATTAAAAAAAATGGGAACATTCTAGAGTTGGTTCTTGTTTACTTCAAAGCCTTACACTCTGCAATTTAAATTGGCAGAGAGCGAGAGTTAGAGAAAGAGAGGGAGGTAGAGGCAGCAATAAGGGACTGTGCACGCAACCCTTCTGTCAAACATTACATACATTTTCCGCTGACATCACTGCATGGTTTATCAGAAGCATTTAATCTCATGACAAGATTCAGACTTTGCTCACACAAGCATTTTCTGCCTCTATGTACAGAACCATAACACACACACCCTGGCATGTCCTTGATATACACGAGTTTATCCCTTAATTCAGGTTCAGCCCCACCCTGCTCTACAAACACAAGTGTTCTCAGGCATGACTGACAGGGGTGGTGGTTCCAGCTCCAGGCACATCCCTCCCTCCCTCTAACAGAACAGAACAGAAGTATAAGAACAGGTGGAGACTGGAGGAGAGAAGGGCAATATGAACAGCACACACCCTGTTAATGCAAGAAATAGGAATGAGGTCAGACGTAAGCCTCTAAACAGACCACGTGTCCCTACGATCCACACCAAATATGATGTGTGTGTGTGCGTGTTTGCATCTAGTGCAGACACACTAGCACGGACTCCGTCACCCCAAAACGACACAACAACCCCCTCTAAAAGAAAGCAAACAACTCTCTCTCTTTCCATCAGTATCACTCCACATGCATCTTTCTCACAGTATACAAACCCATCCAAAACCTAATTTGAACAAACATATACACACAGAACCTCACAGAGAGACCAGCCATAAGGTCAGAAAGAAGAAATGTAATGTTCCCATTTGGAGGGTGGGGGGTCATAGCTAAAACCATGAAGCTACACTCTCTAGAGCTGGAGGGGGTCATAGGTAAAAGCTACATTCTCTAGAGCTGGAGGGGGTCATAGGTAAAACCAGGAAGCTACATTCTCTAGAGATGGAGGGGGTCATTGCTAAAACCATGAAGATACACTCTCTAGAGCTGGAGGGGGTAATTGTGATGACCGCTGTGTCCTTGACTTGGGGATCCGCACATAAAAGACCTACGCTCAGCACGTTTGTTCGCTTTGCCGTAACGCCATGGACGAGAGTCGTCACTTATCCTGCTGGCTTCTTTCCCTTGTCCTCCGTTTATTTGTTTGTTTCTTCCTCTGACGTTTTCCGCTCTGGTCCCTGCAGCGTTGCTCCGGTCGTGATTAGCGCATGCTTGCTTAATCAGGAAAAATGACCATCGCTCGGGGCCTGGGATGACTAACCAACTGGCGGTCGTCATCCCCTCGTTTTTACTCCTCCCTCGCTCCTTGGGAAAAAGAGAGGGATGAACCGGAGGGCTCGTTGGAGGTCCCTGGCTGATACAGTAGTGTGGGACGGTCATGGATGAATGTTTATTATCAGCGTTTACTTGACTTGAGTATCCGTGTAACTAACTGAATGCTCATTTTACATGCATTACGCCTGAACATGTATTACGCATAGGATATGTCAAGAGGTCATACATGGTGCCACGAAGCGCTGGGGTCTAGATGCTACTGTTTGACGTGCAAGAGGGATCACGACAGCCCAATAGCCTTCATAAACCATGTTTTCTCATAGTCTGATTTAGATTGAATGCCAGTCTAAGGCCGTATCTGGTGTTCTACAGTATTGGTGCAGTGTTTTTAACCTTAGACAACAAGCTATATGGCTAACGGACCTGGGTTCACATAGTATTTACATAGTTCAAATCCTTTCAGCATTTTGATTGAGCATGCCTGGAGTGCCTGATGGGCAGGGTTTGCACTTTTGGGGTTATTCCATTGCTCCAGGCAAGCTCAATCAAGGGCAACTTAATTTTTAAAAATAGAAAGAACACAAACACTGTTTGAACCAAGGCCTCTATTCAGGTCTCCATATAAACTACATGACCAAAAGTATATCAACACCTGTTCGTCAAACATCTCATTCCAAAATCATGGGCATTAATATGGAGTTGGTCCCCTTTTTGTTGCTATAACAGCCTCCACTCTTATGGGAAGGCTTTCCACTAGATGTTGGAACATTGCAGCAGGGACTTGCTTCCATTCAACCACAACAGCATTAGTGAAGTCGGGCACTGATATTAAGCGATTAGGCCTTGCTCGTAGTCGGCGTCCCAATTCATCCCAAAGGTGTTTGATGGGGTTGAGGACAGAGGTCTGGGTAAGGCCAGTCAAGTTCTTCCGCACCGATCTCAACAAACTATTTTTGTATAGACCTCACTTGGAGCACGGGGGCAATGTCACACTGAAACAGGAAAGGGCCTTCCACAAACTGTTGGCACAAAGTTAGAACCACAGAATCGTCTAGAATGTCACTGGATGCTGTAGCGTTAAGATTTCCCTTCACTGGAACTAAGGGGCCTAGCCAGAACCATGAAAAACAGCCCTAGACCATTATTCCTCCTCCACGAAACATTATAGTTGGCACTATTGCATTCAGGGCAGGTAGCATTCTCCTGGCATCCGCCAAACCCAGATTAGTCTGTCGGACTGCCAGATATTGAAGTGTGATTCATCACTCCAGAGAACGTGTTTCCACTACTCTAGAGTCCAAAGGCGGCGAACTTTACACCACTCAAGCCGACGCTTGGCATTGCGCATGGTAATCTTAGGCTTGTTTGCGGCTGCTTGGCCATGGAAACCCATTTCATGAAGCTCCCGACGAACAGTTCTTGTGCTGAGTGTTGCAACTGAGGACAGACGATTTTTATATGCTACGCGCTTCAGCACTCGGCGGTCCCGTTCTGTGAGCTTTTGTGGCCTATCACTTCGCGACGGAGCCGTTGTTGCTCCTAGTCGTTTTCACTTCACAATAACAGCACTTACAGTTGACTGGGGCAGCTCTAGCAGAGCAGAAACTTGACAGGCAGAAACTGACTTGTTGGAAAGGTGGCATCCTATGACGTGCCACGTTGAAAGTCAGCTGGCCATTCTACTGTCCATGTTTGTCTATGGAGATTGCATGGCGGTGTGCTTAATTTTATACACCTGTCAGAAACGAGTGTGGCTGAAATAGCCGAATCCACCAATTTGAAGGGGTATCCACGTACTTTTGTATATATAGTGTAACGATCTATATATATATTTTTTTAACCTTTATTTAACTAGGTAAGTCAGTTAAGAACAAATTCTTATTTACAATGACGACCTACCGGGGAAGAGTGGGTTAACTGCCTTGTTCAGGGGCAGAACAACATATTTTTACCTTGTCAGCTCGGGGATTCGGTCCAGCAACCTTTCGGTTACTGGCCCAACGCTTTAACCACTCAGCTACATTTCTAGGCTGCATTTCTATCAGCAACATTTCTCCTTACTGAACACACCCCTGACGGCACAATGCCACAAGGTGTGGTGGGAAACGATGATGATATAGTATGGGTCAGACAGAGGTTGTAACTGGGCCATATTATCCAGGTATGAGGGGGAGTTGCCAGAGCACATTATGGGAGGCAGATAATCTAAGCTGTGGCTTCTCATCAGTAGATTAATAATGTCTGAATGTTTGTTACACAATGTGGGCTGCGACCACTTCCCTTTAATGCAGTTTTACAACGCTACTTGTTGTGGTTTAGTCACTATCCAGTGTTCCTCACAATTTAGATACAACATCCTCAGTCATGACTCTAGTATCAGTGTATTGCTTGACAAACTACTAATAATGTCAGTTGTTCTTTACCTTGTTCAGGGTTGATATATATTGCGCTACTTCAAACATAGATCAATGATGCCATATTGTCACCAACATAGAAATATAATTAAATCAAAATGCTGTGGTCTGATGAGCTATGCCCTTGATAGTAATTATATTTCTATGGTCACCAAGCCCTGTGAATTGTGAACCTTGCATTCCAAATAGGTCATACTGCCATGATGAGAGCCCGATGCACATATTAGCATTGCTCTCTGTGCTTTTTTTTGTCTAAATGCTACAATGACCAACGCAAAGCAGCACACGACAACGAAGGCAAATCCTCCGACTGTAAAAGTCTATCCACCCACAGATCCATCTAAGAATAACCTCATTTCATTCAGATGTAAATGTAGACATAGACGCACAGAATGGTCGACTCACCAGTTAATTAGCGAACTCGTCACTCACGCGTGTTGATTGGGTTTGTGAACAAAGACACTTGCAATTGTCATTGTAATGACGCACGCCTCAAATTGTCAATTGAATGAAGGCTGATTAATCACTAGCGTCTGATGCTGCCAGTTGAACTGTGGAAATGGAAAGAAGATATTTATTGTGTGTTTGTCAAGGTATTTGAGAAGATATTTCATATGCATTGGACCCAAAATGCTTGCTCTACTTCACTTAATTTTAAGTTGCTTAAAGTAATAGTAGTAGTATTAGCAGTCTTGTGATTGCTGTGCAGTTTTGATTATAAAACGTAAAGATTCATTGTAGCGTTTGCATAGTAACAGTGTCGGAAAAAGTACCCAACTGTCATCCTTGAGTAAAAGTAAAAGATACCTTAATAGAAAATGACTCAAGTAAAAGTCACCTGGTAAAATTCTACTTGAGTAAAAGTCTAAGTATTTGGTTCAAAATATACTTAAGTATCAAAAGTAAAAGTATAAATAATTTTCAAATTCCTTATATTAAGCAAACCAGATTAAGTAAACCACCATTGTCATGTTATTTAAATTTACGGAAAGCCAGGGGCACACTCCAAATCTCAGACATTTACAAACAAAGCATTTGTGTTTAGAGAGTCCGCCAGATCAGAGGCAGTAGGGATGACCAGGGATGTTCTCTTGATAAGTGCGTGAATGAGACTATTTTCCTGTCCTGCTAAGCATTCAAAATGTAACAAGTACTTTTGGGTGTCAAGGAAAATGTATGGAGTAAAAAGTACAATGTTTTCTTAAGGAATGCAGTGAAGTAAAAGTAGTCAAGAATATAAATAGTAAAGTACAGATAACCCAAAAAACGACTTAAGTAGTACTTTAAAGTATTTTTTACTTAAGTACTTTACACCACTGCATAGTAGAGAGGAAAGGTTTAAAATGGACACATAATATAGTTTTAAATATTGGTATGAAAAAAGTTGCAGATTAGCAGGAGCTTGTTTGACAAGTGTAGGTCCATAGCCAGGGTTCATTCAAGGTTCAATCATGTTTGGTGATGGTACTATACACAAAAGTGAAGGAAATTGCTTTATACAAATCTGACCCTGGGCAGTTAAAAGACTGTTGATTGTCTGAGTGAATGTGTGTGTAAGGGCCAGGGAATCACCTTGTAAGAAAGAAAAGAGGATTCAAACTGACAAAGGCACTAGATTCTTAGTCCTTATCTGTTCTCACATGGTCTCTCGCTCTCACACACACACGCTTCACTCCACCTGAGTCACCAAAGGTAATCTCCTGCGTTGATTAAGTCATGGGCGGTCTTGTCACTGCATGAGTGTGTATATGTTTGTGTATGTCCTGTATTCAGTAAATATGTCACACGGAAGGCTACGTTGCTTGGGGTTGGGGGGGGGGGGTTCACACAATGACTCCTATCCATTGCTGGTGGAGTGCTACGAGTGGAGTCACCAGCACAGGCAGAAGCAGGGACACCTCAGGGGTCCTTGGAGAAGGGTATCATGGGACCAAAAATGGCTAAGGACTTTGGCCAAATTGCCAAGTGGATTGGTAACCCACCCAAAGGGATTTGGGGTATATTTTCAGACCGTTTAGTGAAAAGGGAATAGCATCTGCTATTAAAACGTTGTCGTAATTCATTTCAATGCAGTGAGCCGTAGTCACCAGATGAGCGTTAATCTTTCTGTGCATACATGACATGGTAGGGTATACAAGTGCTCACTAAAAAGCATGAGCTGGCGCACAACCAGAGAAAATGATTTAGTGTAGAGATGCTGACTAACGGTGAATACACTGTAAACTATAAAAACAAAGAGTCGCACACTCCATATGCACAACCTCTCAGTAATCTATTGGGTAAAAAAACACCAACGTTTCGACATCACTGTGCCTTCTTCAGGATCAAGTGTTCACTGACAGCGTTTTGCAAATAAATTACATGGTCTCAATGTCACTGAAAGCACCCGTTTTGACTAGCATCATAGTTCTCTGTGAAGGCCGAGGCCCTACCCCCGAAAGAGGTGTCACCAAAAGATCCTCAAACCCCCCCAAAGTAGAATATGTCACTAGTCCTAAGTAGCATGAGCGTATCCCTATTTTTTTGGACCAGCCAGCACCTCTTCGGTCATTGTCTTCAGGCAACAGTTTGGCACTGTCGTGACCCCCTAGCCTGGTAAACACCCTCATTACCTGTTCAGTTGTTTCAGTCCCACTTTATTTATGTGGAATCTTGTAATTCTCTGATATGCCCCTGGTGTAAAGGGCTTCAGTGGTACAATTTGTGCTAAGGGTGGGAAGTAAAGTGTCCCATTGAGCTGAAAGAGAAGGTCAAAAGTGAATTTGGAATATTTGGGAAAATGTCAAATTCAGATCACACCCAACCCACTTCTTTGGCACAGAGGGTTCCCAAAGTTCCCATAGACCTGTGTACAGTGCATTTCCTGTTTTGGCCTAATGACACTCTCCCTTTAATCCGTGGCAATATGCATCTGGAACACAGCTGTTCTAGTTAATGTCCTGACATGCCAAAAAGAGTTTCTAAAGAAACTTTGATTACGACAGAAAGGTTTCTAGAGAAACTTTAATTGTGACAAAGACAGCTTCCACAAACCAAAGAACCTCAAGGGCATAAGCTAAAATTGTGGCCTAGTAGAAAATACTTAATTCATGATAATACCACCTGGAAAACTAGGAATTGTGGGTAACGTAGTCTCACGACCCTTCCTTCGTCACTCAGTCAGAACCCAAAGCAGGTAACTCAGGGAGGGATGATGATGTGTCAACCATGGACACAACGACCATGACAGGGGTGAGGCTGAAGTCTGGCAGCATGGTGTCGTGTAGAAAAAATAATCCCCCCCCACACAGTGTAGCACCTGGAATTCCTTGGGTGCTTTTGATATTCATGAGGGAGTGGGTAAGACCTGTGGACTCGCTCAGTCATCGGTGCATTGAGGAACAATCACAATTATGTTGCAAGGATAGGTGTGTGTGTGTGTGAGGAGTGTTCTGGTGGGTGCCCGCGGCTATGCTATGCTGCTCCCTCTAGATATATGGGGTTATAGGCAGCTACAGGATAAATATTATAGAGAGGAACAACGCTTGGCGGCTTACAATGGTTCACAAGTACACATATGGAAACGCATACAAGCACACTAGAGATGTGTAATGCATGTATTACAAGCAAAGGCAATTGCATTCACATATGCACACACACAGACCCAAACATTGCTCTGCCGCAGCCTAAAACTGTCTCTCTCTGTTGATTTTCTTTGGCTCCCAAATAGGCTTTGGTTTGGGGGCAGAGACAGTGCCCACTCGATTCTTTTATGTAACACTGCAGGTTTTCTGGGTAGAGCGAGAGGCTAACGACTCATCTCATAGACTGACTGGGTACAGTCAGGTCCAGACCAGCCAACGGTGGAGAAGAAAAGCGAGACAATGGAGAAAAAAGGAGAGGTAACAGGGAGGCAGGAAAATGAGTAAAGAGAAGGATGGAAGAGACATGGGCTGTCAATCTAAACCTTGTATATGGCTGACATTGGTAGATGCCTTGTATATGGCTGACATTGGTAGATGCCTTGTATATGGCTGACATTGGTAGATGCCTTGTATATGGCTGACATTGGTAGATGCCTTGTATATGACTGACATTGGTAGATGCCTTGTATATGACTGACATTGGTAGATGCCTTGTATATGGCTGACATTGGTAGATGCCTTGTATATGACTGACATTGGTAGATACCTTGTATATGGCTGACATTGGTAGATGCCTTGTATATGGCTGACATTGGTAGATGCCTTGTATATGGCTGACATAACCATATCCATTTAACGTTAAATGATTTAAATACAATCGGTAGCATGAAATTGTACTTGAGGCTCAAGTCATTTCACAAGATAGTACAGCACAGCCTGTCCTTATTCAAGTGGCTACTGAATGTACTTCTGAATAACAACAGTACATGTTAAGGTTTTTTGTATGCCGCACTTCAATATCCCAATGAGAGGAACGAAGTCAACTGCATAAACACAAAAGCGTAGGTGAAGATCCTCTCTTAACCGAATCAATGCGCGAGGAAGAGTGGTGAGGACCAGGCATGAAAGTATTTAAGTCCGAGCGAACTAGTGTACAAACGAACGCACAATAGCTGCAGCCCATGTATAGGCAAGTACATATGGGTGTCAGTGGAGTAGCTATGAAGTATAGTATCTCTCTCTGGAACGGCTGGTCTGTTTGAAAAGAGAGAGAAAGGTACAACGTCATAGCTCTTAAGGGGATTAAAAAATATTCACTTTCTCCCAGAATGCCTTAGATCCTGGAGCTACCGCAGCCCTCCAAGGAGAGAGAAAAGGAGAGAGGGAAATGAGATATCAAACGTCTCTCTCAAGTCCCACTCTCTTTCCTTCTCTCTTTGAGGCTCCGCCAGCAAGACTGACTGGGAGGCGAGAGAGAGATCAGGAGCGGAGAGGAGGATGAGGGGAGAAGGAGGGGGGGAGAGAAAGAGAGAGAGCGAGAATGAGGAGAGAGTAAAAGGAAAGAGAAAACGTTTTCTTTGCCGGGTCAGCTTCAAGGGAAGGGGGACAGAAAGCCAGGGCCAAAGTGGAGCAAGAACACAAGCAACAAAGCCACGGGCATAGGGAACACACACAGACATACAGTGAGCTCCAAAAGTTCACTTGTATGTGTATTAAAGTAGTCAACGGATTAGTATTTGGTTCCATATTCATAGCATGCAATGGTTACATCAAGCTCAACAAACTTGTTGGATCCTGACTAAACAAACTTGTTGGATCCTCTTGCTGTTTGTATTGTGTTTCAGATTATTTTGTGCCCAATAGAACTGAATGGTGAATAATGTATTGTGTCATTTTGGAGTCACTTTTATTGTAAATAAGAATATAATATGTTTCTGAACACTTCTACATTAATGTGGATGCTATCATGATCATGGATAGTCCTGAATGAATCGTGAATAATGCTGAAATTATGAGTGAGAAAGTTACAGACATGCTAACCTCTCACCATTACAATAACAGGGGAGGTTAGCATTTTTGGGGGGTATGATATTTGTGGGTTTAACTTTCTCACTCATCATTATTCGTAATCCACATTAATGTAGAAGTGTTTTTGTAATCCTTGTGCGTTAAGAATATGGGTACAAATACTAAACTTTTCACTGTTTTAATACACATACGTGAATTTGTTCTAACACTATTGGTCTAAAACGGTTTACCCAATTTGGATGAGTATACCTCAAATTAAAGCTGACAGTGCTGGAGTAGAGCCAAAGCAACAAAAAATGTCTCGCTATCCCAATACTTTTGGAGCTCGCACGCACGCACGCACGCAAAGTCATAAGGCCCAAAGTCAACATGAAAATACTACACTCAAGCAAGCATGCATAAACATACAAACATGAAATAGCTTGAGACTAAAGTTATTGAGGTAAATACGGAATTAAAATCTTCGGAATCTACGCTACGTTGTTCGGGCTCAACCTTTTCCCTCAAAGGGCCAGATATGTCCATATTATAGTAGGGTCTGCTGTGCAGCCCTCTCTCCTACATCTCTCCTCCCCAGCGCCACATGCTCCCCCTTTCCCGCTCTCCTCTTTCATGCCTTTAGCCTCTTTCTGTCCATTCTCCTCACTCAACTGGCCGAGGAGGGCGCCGAACGCCACTGCAGCCTGGTCTAGTACATGGGCAAGGTCAAGCCTGCGAACGCACAAACACGGACACACATAGCTGAGCTGGCATGCTTCTCCTCTTGGTTGTTAGTAGGGTGGATGCAAGCATTCTCAACCTCATTGAAAATAAATATGGCACATTTTCAAATCTGTTACTGCAATCTCAATTCTCTTCCTGAATTGATGGGAATGGAAATTTAGTTGACGAATGACCCCGACGGTCTATAGCACTGGCAGAGAGTACTACAATGTAGTGTGGAGAGTGCAGGGGACTAACTCATAAACAAAACATCTAAGTGTAAAAAAAAAAAAAACCTTTTTGTATTCACTAGTCAGAATAAGAAGTCTCAATTGGTGGGAATGAAATGGAACAAGTCACATCCATTAGATTGCTCTGAGTTGATGAAAAGTTATCCTCATATGAAATTTGTCTATAGCAAAGTGATGAAATCTGTTGGTATCATCAGAAAGATTAGTGGTTTGGTTCATCAGGCTTGCTTCCTAAGTCTATAATATAGCTTAATTTGCTCATCTCTCATTTACTGTAATATTGTCTGGCCCAGTATATATGCCTCCTACCTACACAAATTACTCATCATACAAAATAAATGTGCAAGACTAACCTTCTCTAATTACCTGGCTCTATCCGCACCTTTGTTTAAGAAACGCAATATCTTGTCTATTTACGACATTAATATATGCCAATTATACACTTTCATCTACAAATACTCATAGCTCCCAGACAGTTTACCTAAACCCTTCAATGGATTCTTCCAGGTTAATTCTGAAATCCAACTACATAAAACAAGACACTGCGATAACCTTCACCCCTCCCCAATGCCGCACCTCACATAGTCAATTCTCTATCAGATACCGAGGTACCATCCTCTGGAATTCTTATCTTCACATTGCCAAAACCTCATGATCCTTCAATAACGTCAAGTTAAGACTGGGGGTCAGCCCGATGAACCTAACTACCCAATAATCCCCTCCAAGTAGCCTAACTCTCACACACAATCACACATTGTTTGCGAGACAGAGCGCGAGCACAAGACAGAGCGCCAGCGCGAGACAGAGAGCGAAACAGAGCTAGAGACAGAGAAGGGGAATGAAAGATGGAGGAAAGGAGAAAGAGCTAGAGAGAATAGATGACCAACAGGGAGACAGTGAGAGAAAGAGACAGCTAGAAATAATGAGAGAAGAAAGGAAAAGAGAGAAAATGGAGGACAGGAGAAACAGTGTGAGGAGAAGTAAAAAAACAAACAAGGGAGACAAAGAGTGCTGGGGTGTAGACCGAGAGAGTGAGGAAAGTCGAGGGAGAGGAGGGATGAAAAGAGACAGAGATAGAGGGGGCAGAGGCCCCTTAACCTGGTATGACAGGGAGTGCGCTCTTAAATAAACATCTCCAGAGATTATTCCAAGCACGAACGGCCAGACCAGGCCGGCTAGAGGGGGGCATGGGGTCAAGAGAGGGGATGTTTACATACCTGACACTCTGCCCTGACACACACATGCACACACACACAAACTCATGTACAGTACACATATGCACACACTTACGAACACTTAGATGTACAAACATATATGCGAATTACGCAAGTATACACACACACACACACACACACACACACGCCCACACGCCCACAGACGCACAGTCACTCTCAGCCCCAGACACTGACTATGTGTCATCTATCTCTTTTGTTCTTCTTCTTTCTTTTTAAAGGAACACGAGTCCAGACACTGGCGTGTCAAATTATACATTGATGACATCATGTGCTGCGGTTTTCACAATGCATTTTTGTTTATCATCTTCTTACGCCTTACATGCTTCTCCATCTGCATCCTACAAGTCTGTCTCATATAGTCAAGTTTTTGAGGAGATATGGGGCCAACTGTCTGGCAGTAATGGTCAGAAATGCAAATCGGAACATCTTTCTCCAGCCAGGAGAAAGGGCTCCTCTAGAGCCTGGTTCTCTTCAAGGTTTCGTCCTACTTATAAGGAGTTGTTGCTTGCCACTGTCACATTGGCTTGCTCTTAAAGGCCCAGGGCAGTCAAAAATGCTATTTTACTATGTTTTATATATACAGAAATTATTCACATCCCTTGACTTTTTCCACATTTTGGTGTTGTTACAGCCTGAATTTAAGATGGTTTAAATTTGCCTCAAAGAAGGCCACCTATTGGTAGATGGGTAAAAAAAAAAGAAGCAGACTTTGAATATCCCTTATTAATTACCCCTGAGTCAATACATGTTAGAATCACCTTTGGCAGCGATTCCAACTGTGTGTCTTTCTGGGTAAGTCTCTAAGAGCTTTGCACACCTGGATTGTACAATATTTGCATATTAATATTTGTTTAATTCTTCAATATACACTACCATTCAAAAGTTTGGGGTCACTTAGAAATGTCCTTGTTTATGAAAGAAACGTCCATTAAAACAACATCAACTGCTGATCTTTAATGGAATAACTCCACAGGCGTACAGAGGCTCATTATCAGCAACCATCACTCCTGTGTTCAAATGTCACGTTGTGTTAGCTAATCCAAGTTTATAATTTTAAAATGCTAATTGATCATGAGAAAACCCTTTTGCAATTATGTTAACACAGCAGAAAACTGTTGTCCTGATAAAAGAAGCAATAAAACTGGCCTTCTTTAGACCAGTTGAGTATCTGGTGCATCAGCATTTGTGGGTTTGATTACAGGCTCAAAATGGCCAGAAACAAAGACCTTTCTTCTGAAACTCTCTCTCTCTATATAATATCAATATATATATATATATATTCAGGAACAAATTACCATGTGGTGTTAGCCAAATCAAGGACAAGCCTTTTCTGATCCACAATGAAAAATGGGCAGTTGACATTTGATTTAAACTAAACTTAGAACGTATACTCTCTTCAAAGAGAACTACACCCCTGAACCGTATATCCGCCTGAAACTTACAAAAATCCAATGGTCAGTTTGTGCACAACTCAGATCCGGCACCCTCCCTTTGGCTATAGAGATGGTATAATTTGCCTACTGTGCGATCTTAGGGAAGTCGGAAACAAAATTCATTTAGTGTTTTATTGCCCTCTGTATGACGGTCTGAGACATGTTCTTTTTAATAAAATGTTTGGCGATAACCCTGAAATGTTCTGCTTATGGGACAAGCAGAGGCTTGAATTTACTTTAGCCAGGCTCAGTTTGTTCGCAATTCCTGGAGGAAAAGGATACATGTATTGTTTGTGTAGTGTGGCTATATGGTAGTGGTACTTGCCATGATTATTGCATGCGTATAATTTATCAAATGTTATTTTGTCTTGAGTACTAGGAAAATGGTACTCTGTTTAGTAGCGTCTTGCAGTGTTGTAGTACTCGAGACTGGTCAGCGCATAAAACCGCTTTGCCAGGCCAAATATTCTTGAATCATTAATAGGGTATCTTAATAGACTTTATATCTATTATAGACATGTTTGCGCAGTGGGGCACCTATAGACCTTCAGTGTGTGACAGTGGTGAACCTATAGGTCTTCAGTGTGTGACAGTGGTGAACCTATAGGTCTTCAGTGTGTGACAAGTTAGTACAGTGGTGAACCTATAGGCCTTCAGTGTGTGACAGATTAGTACAGTGGTGAACCCATAGACCTCCAGTATGTGACAGTGGTGAACCTATAGGTCTTCAGTGTGTGACAGTGGTGAACCTATAGGTCTTCAGTGTGTGACAGGTTAGTACAGTGGTGAACTTATAGGTCTTCAGTGTGTGACAGTGGTGAACCTATAGGTCTTCAGTGTGACAGGTTAGTACAGTGGTGAACCTATAGGCCTTCAGTGTGTGACAGGTTAGTACAGTGGTGAACTTATAGGTCTTCAGTGTGACAGGTTAGTACAGTGGTGAACCTATAGGTCTTCATTGTGTGACAAGTTAGTACAGTGGTGAACCTATAGGCCTTCAGTGTGTGACAGGTTAGTACAGTGGTGAACCTATAGGTCTTCAGTGTGACAGGTTAGTACAGTGGTGAACCTATAGGTCTTCAGTGTGACAGGTTAGTACAGTGGTGAACCTATAGGTCTTCAGTGTGACAGGTTAGTACAGTGGTGGACCTATAGGTCTTCAGTGTGACAGGTTAGTACAGTGGTGAACCTATAGGTCTTCAGTGTGACAGGTTAGTACAGTGGTGAACCTATAGGTCTTCAGTGTGTGACAGGTTAGTACAGTGGTGAACCTATAGGCCTTCAGTGTGTGACAGTGGTGAACCTATAGGTCTTCAGTGTGTGACAGGTTAGTACAGTGGTGAACCTATAGGTCTTCAGTGTGTGACAGGTTAGTACAGTGGTGAACCTATAGGTCTTCAGTGTGTGACAGGTTAGTACAGTGGTGAACCTATAGGTCTTCTGTCAGTGTGTGAGGTCTTCAGTGTGTGACAGGTTAGTACAGTGGTGAACCTATAGATCTTCAGTGTGTGACAGGTTAGTACAGTGGTGAACCAGTCTTCAGTGTGTGACAGGTTAGTACAGTGGTGAACCTATAGGTCTTCAGTGTGTGACAGGTTAGTACAGTGGTGAACCTATAGGTCTTCAGTGTGTGACAAGTTAGTACAGTGGTGAACCTATAGGCCTTCAGTGTGTGACAGTGGTGAACCTATAGGTCTTCAGTGTGTGACAGGTTAGTACAGTGGTGAACCTATAGGCCTTCAGTGGTGAACCTATAGGTCTTCAGTGTGTGACAGGTTAGTACAGTGGTGAACCTATAGGTCTTCAGTGTGTGACAGGTTAGTACAGTGGTGAACCTATAGGCCTTCAGTGTGTGACTTCAGTGGTGAACCTATAGGTCTTCAGTGTGACAGGTTAGTACAGTGGTGAACCTATAGGTCTTCAGTGTGTGACAGGTTAGTACAGTGGTGAACCTATAGACCTTCAGTGTGTGACAGTGGTGAACCTATAGACCTTCAGTGTGTGACAGTGGTGAACCTATAGGCCTTCAGTGTGTGACAGGTTAGTACAGTGGTGAACCTATAGGCCTTCAGTGTGTGACAGGTTAGTACAGTGGTGAACCTATAGGTCTTCAGTGTGACAGGTTAGTACAGTGGTGAACCTATAGGTCTTCAGTGTGTGACAGGTCAGGACAGTGGTGAACCTATAGGCCTTCAGTGTGTGACAGGTTAGTACAGTGGTGAACCTATAGGTCTTCAGTGTGTGACAGGTTAGTACAGTGGTGAACCTATAGACCTTCAGTGTGTGACAGTGGTGAACCTATAGATCTTCAGTGTGTGACAGGTTAGTACAGTGGTGAACCTATAGACCTTCAGTGTGTGACAGGTTAGTACAGTGGTGAACCTATAGACCTTCAGTGTGTGACAGGTTAGTACAGTGGTGAACCTATAGGTCTTCAGTGTGTGACAGGTTAGTACAGTGGTGAACCTATAGACCTTCAGTGTGTGACAGTGGTGAACCTATAGGTCTTCAGTGTGTGACAAGTTAGTACAGTGGTGAACCTATAGGCCTTCAGTGTGTGACAGGTTCGTGATTCTGAAATGACAGCAACTGTAATACCAGCGCACTCATGTAGGAGAGTGCACTTTCTGTAAAACACAAAAGGGCCAGTGGTGTAGTGGAGGCTACACAGGAATAAACCGATGAACCCCTTTAATTTCAGTGGGAATTGTGTATACTCCCTTCTTAATCCTTACTGATGCGCATCAAAGTAGAATAGTGCAGGTATATGATTGATCAATTATGTAGTACAATAGAGAAATCATGCACAGAGTAGCCTACACAATCACAAAGCACATGAAACATGCTCGCTGCACACAGCCTAGTTTCTGCGGAATATCATCTGCAGGCAGCAAGAGCGTACAGCTCTCAACTGGTTCTGGCATGGAGCAGCTCACAGATGAATGACATCGGTAACCGGTAGGGTTGGAAAGACGTTTCAACTGGTGACATCTACCAGTAAATGCTAACGTAGGTAACAATGGGTATGCAAACCAGGTATTAAAAACATTTTGTCCTTAGTTTTGGTTAGTAGACTATTTGTTATGTGCAATTGTCCTCATGCCTCATTTGCATCAGGGGTGTAGACATTGATCGGCATGGGTGGATCCATGTCTACACCACAATTTCTTTTAATGGATTTTAAAAAAAAAAGTGTTATTTTGAAAGTGAAAATCTGAAAAATCTATAGGAAAACTCCAGAAGAAAGATACGAAAATATAATTTCTCACACAGGTTGCCTTTTCTTCCCTGGGCAAGCCATTTGGGAAAATGTTGGCAAAATTTGAATATACCAACTTCTCCAGGCACCACAACAACACCGCATAGGGCCAATGGAAAGACAGCAGTCACACACAGCATGCTGTTAAAGGATAAGCTGTCCATAAACTCAGACATAATAAGCCAGTAGGTCCCAATCATAAGAATGCAAAAACACAACCACTAAGCATTTCCGAATCTAAATGTACATCTATTACTTCCCTTTGCAAAAAAATATTTCACGTTTAGCACACAAAGTAACCTGTGACCTACATTTCAAAGTGGAACTGACAGCATTTGAACTACTTTGGAGATATGAAACAAACTGACAATCATATCAGTCAAAAATATCCAATTCCCAGTTCATGCCACAAAACCAACTTTATAAGAGGTTTAAAAAATAGGTTCTATTTGACTCAACGTTCCATGACGTACACTAAAGCATTGTTGGCAGAATAGATGGATGCAGGTCAAAGCATGATTCATATAATTCACCAATACATTTCTAGGTAGTCCTATCAGGTTGTAAATTGGTTGCTATCAGGTTATAAATCACAGCTGACCTGGTACATTGTTTGCTGCCTCCATTTGGGATGCACGGTTTCAATTTCAATTACTCAATATTCTGGACAAAAACGGACAAAATGTATCTAAGTCTGGGAACGTTAATATAATCAAACTAGCAAGGGCAATGATCACAAGTAAGTCATAACGTGGCTGCTAGGAGGATGTCATGTCATGCAATTGGAGGAGTGGGTGAGTGACTGACTTTTTCCCCTCATATCATTTTTCGGTGGCTATACATATCTAGAGATGCAGGTGTCATTTGGTAAGCTAGCAAGAACTTGAATGACTGTTGTCCTGTTAGCATCTCTCTTGCATTCGCAAATTCATTCTGGCTATCTACTCAGAATTCAGAGCACTCTTGTCTGAGTGTGCAGAACAATTGATGAATTAATTTATGAATGCGCGACACCCGCTGAATACGACCGGTGACAGTAAATGTAGACAAAGAAGTAATAGTTGGTAAAGAACACTCTAGATCAGGCCTGGGCAACTCCAGTCCTCAGGGGCCTGATTGGTGTCACACGTTTGCCCCAGCTAACACACCTGACTCCAATAATCAACTAATCATGATCTTCAGTTTAGAATGCAATTAGTTTAAAATCAGCTGTGTTTGCTAGAGATGGGGAAAAAGTGTGACACCAATCAGGCCCATGAGGACTGGAATTGCCCAGGCCTGCTCTAGATAACATGTAAACAGCCTAACCAGCCTTGCTACGGCGAGTAACATTGTCAGACTTCTCTCATTTGTGTCTGGAAGTAGCTAGCTAGCAAGCTAGCCAACTTTAGCAGTTAGCCTGGGTGCTTGGTTGGGACAAGCATGCATTGGCAGGCCAACTGCAGAAGGATGAGGAGGCAACTATTCCTCATCGTTTAACAGTGCAATTTTGACGGCCAACTAGCTGAAAAGTTTGAGGGTTTATCTAATGTTCCTTTGTTAGATTTTAGCTCATCTTGCTCTGGCAAGTATTAGTTGTTGATCTTGTTGATGTGCATAACTGAGGAAGAGAGAGCCTACCTTTTCATGGTTGTTTGATCAAGTTCCCAAATGTAAAAGGACTCCTGTGGTATTCACATATTTGCAGAAAACCATTCAGGTGTATTTTGTGGCTTTTGGCGAATGCGTTCTAATGCTCTAAAGTCACACTGTTACTACTGCCTGTAAACACACAGTCCAGTTCAAGGTGAATGATGGCAGGCCTCTGTGGCAAATGGCTTGTTTTCATAAAGCCTACTGTATCTCTGATTGGCTATAGTGCACCGGTCTGTGTAGACTCCGGTCCTGGATAAGACAGATATTTGTATTAGCTTTTATTTACTGCAGTGTCTATTAATTGTCCAAACGCACAGACGCTTTCCCACTATATACTGCTATAGAATTTTCACAAATCCCTAAGTATACATAATTCCCTAAGAATTTATGAAAACGTGAAAATGACCATATCTGGTCGCTTGTTTTTCTTTTTTTAAATAAAAAAATATTCTTGGAGGTGTATGTGAAATGATTTTAATAAGATTTAATATTGCTCAAATTTTGTAAGTTCCACTTTAAATGCAACATGTTTCACACAACATGGTTTTCAAAGAGATGGCTAACAGCAGCAAGCGCGCTGCAATGAAAAACACAGTTCCACTCACCAGATGATGCTCATTGAAACTTAACCTCTGGTTGAAAGTTATTATTGAAAAGGGAGACGCTAACAAATTAGCAACAACATCCTCTTTGGTAACACCTGCTGCAAACTAGCCGACAACAAAAGCTAGCTAGCTAGACCTTGGAAAAACTCCTGCTCGCTATTGCCTGTTGGCCATGAGTTTTTGTGAAAACGGTCCCACCCATTAAGTCAAATTGTAATTGGTTGATTCCACTGTCACTCCCTAATACAGTTGAATGGCAGATGCCTTAATCTAACATCTGACGGCCTAGCCAATGGCTGACTTATCTCCCCAGAGACCAGCAAAGAAAAATTCTGATGGGATAATATTTGTCTTCAGTGTTAACCCTTTCCAACAAAAACTGAATAGATTAAATCAGAATATCATTGAAAATAATACTATTATTATCATTATTATCATAATCATTATTTTATAAATCCGTAAACCCTTTTCTGAAGGCGTAGAAGGCCAGTGGTTCCATTTTCCCTCAGCATGCATTTATTCACTATTCTGAAAGTCTAAACCATACAGCACCAATGACCATATTAACTGATTCATACACTTACTGTTCAATGCTGGGGGACAGGTAGAGTTTAGGGAACACTTGGGTGGCCTCTGCGTCTTCAAAGCTGACGGAGAGAAGAGCCACGTCTTCCCCAGGGTCCAACGTTGTGTCCTGAGGGAGAGGGGGAGTTAGTACTCACAAATAAGTATCATTTCACTTCTCCATGACCGGTATTAGTGAATTAATCAAATCAATGAAAATCTTCCCCATACTGTAGAATATTTAGATTAAAAAAAAACACAGGTGAGCTGTACTTCAGTGTTGAGTCAAACTCAACCCTAACAAGTCCAGTTTAGCCTGCTTAGGGTCATTTCCCAGTCCAAGCCTGATTTAAGTACATCTGAGTGTATGTGTTTGAGATGGACATACAAAGAGAGAGAGAGGGCAAGAAAGAAAGGGCAAGACAGAAAGATAGAGAGAACGAGAAGAAGAAGAAAGAAAGAGATAAGAGACCAGATGATACATCTGATTAGTTTCACGCCGCGCTGACTTCGACAGCTGCAGCCGAGTAGTGGCGCTGATGACGGGAAGTACCAATCAAATCATGTGAGAGTAAGAGAGAGAGAGAGAGAGAGAGAGAGAAGCCACCCGAAGCCGCTCTAGATGAGCCGATCATGCCAATCCATCTCTTCAAGGTTTTGATTTCCTCCCCCGTTCCCTTTCTATATAATTTTTCCTAGAGCTAGCCCCCCTACCATTATGGATCATCATTAGCAGGATCCGACATTAGGCGGCACACACGGTTTGCGCTAAGCGAACGAGGGCTGGGGAGTTAATCAAATGTCTTACAGTCGGTTTGAACTCATCCATTTGTGCTAATCGCTGCCCTTCCCGGCAAGGGAATCTCCCTCACCACCATACAGTATGTGTTGAGGCGCGGCGCTACCAGTTTCCTTAGCCATGCGTTTCAACGCGGCCAACCACGTAACCAAAGCAGGCAGAATGAGGTCTGTCAAAGAGAATATGCCTTTTCTTCGATAGATGTGAAACGGTTGAATGAGCCAAAGGCGGCTGTTTGCACTCCCTCATTGGGCAGTTTCTCTCAGAGTCAAAGCAGTTAATTGTATTTTGTGCAACCTAATTGCTATTGCGGTTGAGTTTGAATTAAAAGCGTTACAAATCAGGCTTGAGGGAGTTGGGTACCACGCCCTCTCTGGTCCTGAATGAGGATGGCCACCACACTGCCCATGGACGTTGGGTTTTCCATACCACTGGTTCAAGAGGGGGGGCTCAAAATGACCCATCTGAATTAGTCTCCGTGGCTCAGTTTTGGGACTTTGCCGTACCGGACTTTGTATTTCAGAAACAATATGAATAGAAATGTCAAGGGCCTCTGTAGGCAAGGAGAAAGTTCTCTTTCATCTATCCCTGCACAACACACAACATATAACACTTCTTCCCAAATGATATTGGTGTGTGTGTGTGTGTGAGTATATACCAACAGCCACAACAATGACGATGGCTGCCTCATGTCTCATCCTGTCCCTCTTGTCACAGCCAATAACATAGAGGGAGAAAGAAAGGGGGAGTAAAAGAAAATAGTGTCTGACATTCAAAGGAGTTGCCTGATTGAATCAGCTTGCATCAATATAGTGGATGTATGCGCCAGTAAGCAACTACGCTCCCTCTCGAAAGGTGAGGGAGGAGGAAGAATAAGATGAGGGGGGAAAGTCATTTCCCCCAGTTTTCACTGTCAAATTCAGGCCTCGTCTGTCGTCAGCGAGGTGACCAAACAGATACTTATTTGAAAGCAACGCTTGCAGAGAGAGAAGGAATGTACAGAAGGTGAGAGTTGGGGTGGGAAAGAACATCAGGTTCTTCAGCATGCGTAGCATTGCGTCGCGGTCCTTGAGAGGCTTTCGTCTCAGACGAACAGTCAAAGGACCGTGTTTGGAGATGATTCACTTCGTCTCGTCCCAAAAAACGACAAGCAGCTGTCAAAAGACATACGACATCACGGAAACAACAAAATGAGGGAAGACCCCGAACTCTTCTGTTTTCTTTTTACAGCTATCAACCACTATTAGTCTGCTGAAATATGCTGATACACACGTGTCTGCATGGGTACAATCCCTCTGTGCATCCACGCCTCCCTGCAGTTTTGGTTTCATAAATGTCCTCTTCCGTATGGGGCCAAAATCCTGACTTATCATGAGTTGCTGAGTGACAGAGGGGTAAACTCACAATTTCAGCCTACATGACCTTACAAATGGCCCAACTACATCCACCTGAAGATGATTGGTGGGAAAGTTTACAGCCTCACAAACGGCAGTGCAGATGTCAAAGTCTGGGTGCGACCTCCGAGGTAGAATACTACATTTGGCCTTAGTTTGGGAGGCTATCTCTGGGTTTTGACTTACCGAACTAAGAACTTAAGATCGGGTAATGTAAATGAATCAAGAAGAGGAAAAGGATTTGTATGACTGAGGGAGTGATAGCAGTGGTGTTAACACTGAGAACAGAACTGAATCACCTACACATTTGAAGCTATAATTTTTATAACTAGAAGGTAAGCGATATATTTGTTGTAAACATATATATCTTTTTTAATCAACAATACATTTGTAGAAAAATACACATTTATGTAAGAAAATATATTGGAGAATGGGAGCTTTTAATGCCGACTGCAATGTGAGACCCCACAAACAAAAACAAGAGTCCCAAAGTGCTCCCCAAAAAACAAAATGCCTCTATGCGTTTATACACAGATTGTATGCTTTCTACAGCAATACACTTCGGGCCAAGTGCTGCCTGCTTAAGTACAGAGCAGAAAAACTAACAATTTTAAAAACCTTTCTTCTCTCCACAGGCAGGGCCTAATGAAGAACCTCTCCATGGGGAGTAATGAGTCTATAAAATGACCCCGGTTGAAGGACTGCGAGTCAGGGAGGGAGTCCTTAAGGAGGTGGGTGGACGGGGACAGTTACTTACTGCACACCCGGGAGTATGTGAGTCAGCCCCAAAGACTGGGGTTGAGAGAGAGGGTGAAGGGTGTGTGTATGTGTGTGTAGGGGGGGCTGCTTGAAGTCAAGCCTTCACGTGGCCACTACTCCACTGTTAGCCTTGCTCTCTCCTCTCATCCGTCTTTCTCTCTCTCCCTCTTTCTTCCTCTCGCTCCTTCCCTCTGTCTGTTGATGCCCTGTAGCATCTCCTCTCTGTGACATGTGACAGGTTGGAGATGTGACAGCTGTCCTTACGCCAGACCATGTCCGGCCAAAGTCACAACACGCACACACACACTAAACAGGCAATGCTCTCGACAAGGGCAGTACGGAGGTAAAGACTATTGTCCGTCTTATTTGCCCATCTCCAAATGTCATGGGCACCGTCATGGGGCAGCTTGAGTGACACAGGGGTTATTGCGTAAGGATGAGGGCAGCTGCTGGGCTTGCTTTGAGATTTTCTGTCCATCTGTCTGGACACAGTGTTTCACCGCCACAACGCAACCTGCCAGTCAACATTCTTGGAGGAAAGTAAAGAATGGTAATGAGCTGAAAAGAAACACAGCAAAACATGTAGGTGGGTGTCTGGGAGATTTTGAGGAGCTCTGACATTTCAATTGAGGCTTAGAGCTAAATGGTTCCTTTGCATGAGGGAAACTAACCAAGCAAAATTGCCCAATTCTGATCCCGAACTGGATTTCGGAAGCGGAGAATCAAAATCATCCATTCATGAGGAAACCACAACTAATTACGCTGTTGCATGAGACTTCTGGGTCCACTTTACAAATTGCCTACTATCAATGGGGTTGTCCATTTTGCTGAGAGCTGATAACGTCAATGTGCCATTAGATAGCAAAGCAGTGTCTTATAAAGCAATTTTCATTCCATTTTCTTTCATTGCATTGATGTCAAAATGACATTTTCTCATTCAGAGGAAGCACACGAGGGGATATTGGAAGATCGTTTCATAAGTACATTTTTCTGCATGCTTTTCACTGGGTTTTTCCAAAAATGGGTGAATAAGATGGAAGATACAAGTGCACCACCATAGCTTCATCGTGTACAGCATAGCACAGAAACACTAAATGAACATGTCTTCTTTAAAACAATCTTCTTTCCAATTTAATTTATCAGAAAGGTAAGGTTATAATTCCATGCATATTCAAGAGACCTAGCATTCAACTGATTGAAAAGATGTCCAAACAAGCAATGCAGAATGGAGACATGTTCTGTGTTGTGGTTCATAGGCCTGATGTAAGCTTTGTGCCACAACGCCCAGAGGCGGAAAAGGGTATATCATTGGGTCAAGGTGGTTGTTGCCAATGCACGTCTCATCGCATTAAATGTTCTGTTCTGACAGACTTAGGAGGGGAGTTGAGGATGTGAGATTGTTCCTAATTAAGTGTTACTGTGTGACAGTAGGGAGGGGGGGATTTTGTGAGGCCAGTGCAGTATGCTCTCTATGGTAAGACGTCCCCAAGCCTTTTCAAACCTGCATACATATGCACGAATTGAGCAAAGGACCTTAGGGCCACAAATGCATGTGCCCATGCACACACACAGATACAGAAACACACACACAGACGATCCTACTCACATTCTCTCTCTGACACTGCCAGTAGACAATGCTGGAATGCATGTAAAAAGGTGGAGACGGGTAAGGTCAACCATTAACCAGCCGGCACCATGCCGTCATATTGCGTGCGGTGTGTAATGGCTTCACTCTGTCATGTATATAATAGGGAAGCGATTACAGAGCACACACAAACACACACTGGCTGGACCCACCCCAGTGCTAAGAGTATACCAGGGACACCACGACCTAAACACACCTCAAGCCTGTTGCCATGGACATGTGTGTGTGTGTGTTGTGAGTGAGTGAGTGAGTGAGTGAGTGAGTGAGTGAGTGAGTGAGTGAGCGAGAGAAAGAGAGAGAAAACGTGCGTCAAAGTAAGGCCCCATCAGAGCTGGGTGTGGCAGCAAAGGGAACCCACACTGTGGCAGTTTCATGCCAAGCTGTTCCAAAGTCCACTAAGAATAAAAAGACATGGTCAACAATGACGAGAAAATATGAATCATTTTTTTCATGGGTGTTGGTTTTGTGTAGTATGTAGGTGGCCCGTTCTTGTAGGTTCATGCTCTACAACATCCGCAGAGTACGACCCTGCCTCACACAGGAAGCAGCGCAGGTCCTAATCCAGGCACTTGTCATCTCCCGTCTGGATTACTGCAACTCGCTGTTGGCTGGGCTCCCTGCCTGTGCCATTAAACCCCTACAACTCATCCAGAACGCCGCAGCCCGTCTGGTGTTCAACCTTCCCAAGTTCTCTCACGTCACCCCGCTCCTCCGCTCTCTCCACTGGCTTCCAGTTGAAGCTCGCATCCGCTACAAGACCATGGTGCTTGCCTACGGAGCTGTGAGGGGAACGGCACCTCAGTACCTCCAGGCTCTGATCAGGCCCTACACCCAAACAAGGGCACTGCGTTCATCCACCTCTGGCCTGCTCGCCTCCCTACCACTGAGGAAGTACAGTTCCCGCGCAGCCCAGTCAAAACTGTTCGCTGCTCTGGCCCCCCAATGGTGGAACAAACTCCCTCACGACGCCAGGACAGCGGAGTCAATCACCACCTTCCGGAGACACCTGAAACCCCACCTCTTTCAGGAATACCTAGGATAGGATAAAGTAATCCTTCTCACCCCCTCCCCCCTTAAAAGATTTAGATGCACTATTGTAAAGTGGCTGTTCCACTGGATGTCTTAAGGTGAACGCACCAATTTGTAAGTCGGTCTGGATAAGAGCGTCTGCTAAATGACTTAAATGTAATGTAAATGTAAATGTAAGTGAATACATAATGCACATCCACTGTTCCCGCTGTTATTAGTAGTTCTGTGAACAAAAGTCGCCAGGAAAATCAGGACCTTTCTGCAAAGGTCAACAGGAAAGATGTCTGTGTTAGTGTTGCTGGCATATCTGACGCAATTACCAAGGACATACAAAACTAGACTAAATGCAATCGTCAGAGTAGAGAGCCGAGGGGGGCGCCTAAGGCAATACGCAAGGCCGATAATGGGCGGAGGGTGTCATTGCTAAGTGTGACCTTGGCAACAATGACTCACCAGCCATGATATGCGTTGTTAGGCATCTCTCTAGTCGAATCGTGAACATTTAAATCTTTCCCAGCGCTGGAGTGGTTCAAAACACAATACACTAGAGCTGTCCCCGACTGTTCTTTTGACCAATCGATTAGTCGAAAATGTTAAGTGTATTTTTTCCTTATACAGCGCATTTGGAATGAATTCAGACCCCTGGACTTTTTCCACATTTTGTTACGTTACAGCCTTATTCTAAAATGGATGAAATTGCTATTTTTTCCTCAATCTACACACAATACTCCATAATGACAATGCAAAAACAGTTAAAAAATGTTTTGCAAAAAACATTCACATAAGTATTCAGACCCTTTACTCAGTACTTTGTTGACGTGCCTTTGGCAGCATTTACAGAATTGATTCTTCTTGGGTATAACGCAACAGGCTTGGCACACCAGTATTTGGGGAGGTTCTCCCATTCTCCTTTGCAGAGCCTCTCAAGCTGTCAGGTTAGATGGGGAGCTTTGCTGCACAGCTATTTTTTAGGTCTCTCCAGAGATGTTCGAATTGGTTCAAGTCTGGGATATGGCTGGGCCACTCAAGGACATTCAGAGTCTTGTCCCAAAGCTAATCCTGTGTTGTCTTGGCTGTGTGCTTAAGACCGTTGTCCTGTTGGAAGGTGAACCTTCACCGCTGTCTGAGGTCCTGACAGCTCTGAAGCAGGTTTTCATCAAGGATCTCTACTTTTCTCTTTTCATCATTCCCTCAATCCTGAGTCGTCTCCCAGTTCCTGCTGCTGAAAAACATCCCAACAGCATGATGCTGCCACCACAATGCTTCACCGTAGGGATGGTGCCAGGTTTTCTCCAGACGTAACGCTTGGCATTCACGCAAAAGAGTTCAATCTTGGTTTCATCGGAACAGAGAATCTTGTTTCTCATGGTCTGGGAGTCTTTAGGTAACTGTTGGCAAACTCCAAGCGTGCTGTCATGTGCCTTTTACTGAGGAGTGGCTTCTGTCTGGCCACTCTACCATTAAGGCCTGATTGGTGGAGTGCTGCAGAGATGGTTGTCCTTCTGGAAGGTTCTCCCATCTCCACAGAGGAACTCTGGAGCTCTGTCAGAGTGACCAAAATCGGGTTCTTGGTCACCTCCCTGACCAAGGCCCTTCTCCCCCGATTGCTGTGTTTGGCCGGGCGGCCAGCTCTAGGAAGGGTCTTGGTGGTTCCAAACTTCTTCCATGTAAGAATGATGGAGGCCATTGTGTTCTTCGGGACCTTCAATGCTGCAGGCATTTTTTGGTACCTTTCCCCAGATCTGTGCCTCGACACAATCCTGTTTCGGATAATTCCTTCGACCTCATGACTTGGTTTTCGCTCTGACATGCACTGTCAACTGTGGGACCTTACACAGACATGTGTGTGTCTTTCCAAATAATGTCCAATCAATTGAATTTACCACAGGTGGATTCCAATCAAGTTGTAGAAACATCTCAAGGATGATCAATGGAAACAGGATGCACCAAAGCGCAATTTCGAGTCTCATAGCAAAGGGTCTGAATACTAATGTAAATAAGGTATTTCTGTTGAGTATTTTTAATACATTTGCAAAAAAAAATCTAAAAACCTGTTTTCGCTTGGGGTTTTGAGGGTAGATTGACGAGATAAAAAAATATTAAATTTTGTCTAGAATAAGACTGTAATGTAAAAGAAAAATGGAAAATTTACTTTTAACAAGGCACACGTCAATTGAAATGCATTCCAGGTGACTACCTCATGAAGCTGGTTGGCTACTTTGAAGAATGTCAAATGTAACATTTTGATTTGTTTAACAATTCTTTGGTTACTACATGATTCCATATGTGTTATTTCATAGTTTTGATGTCTTTACTTTTATTCTACAATGTAGAAAAGTGTACAAATAAAGAAAAACCTTGGAATGAGAAGGTGTGCCCAATCCTTTGACTGGTAATATATATATATATATATACCAGTCAAAAGTTTATGTATATATGTATATATATATATATATATTACACACACACACACACACACACACACACACACACACACTGGGGCAAAAAAGTATTTAGTCAGCCACCAATTGTGCAAGTTCTCCCACTTAAAAAGATGAGAGAGGCCTGTAATTTTCATCATAAGTACACTTCAACTATGACAGACAAAATGAGAAAAAAAATCCAGACAATCACATTTTAGGATTTTTAATGAATTAATTTGCAGATTATGGTGGAAAATAAGTATATATCTCAACGTCAACAGTGAAGAGGCGACTCCGGCATGCTGGCCTTCTAGGCAGAAATGCAAAGACAATGCCATATCTCAGACTGGCCAATAAAAAGAAAAGCTAAAGATGGGAAAAAGAATACCAGACACTGGACAGAGGAACTCTGCCGAGAAGGCCAGCATCCCAGGGTCGCCTCTTCACTGTTGACGTTGAGACTGTTGTTTTGTGGGTACTATTTAATGAAGCTGCCAGTTGAGGACTTGTGAGGCGTCTGTTTCTCAAACTAGACACTCTTAATGTACTTGTCCTCTTGCTCAGTTGCGCATCGGGGCCTTCCACGCTTCTTTTCTGGTTAGATCCAGTTTGCTCTGTTCTGTGAAGGGAATAGTACACAGCGTTGTATAAGATCTTCAGTTTCTTGGCAATTTCTCGCATGGAGTAGCCTTCCTTTCTTCTGAAACTTGTCAGTCTATTCTGGTTCTGAGAAATTGTTTCTGGCCATTTTGATCTGTAATCGAACCCACAAATGCTGACAAATGCTGATGCTCCAGATACTCAAATAGTCTAAAGAAGGACAGTTTTACTGCTTCTTTAATCAGGACAACAGTTTTCAGCTGTGATAACATAATTGCAAAAGGTTTTTCTAATGATCAATTAGCCTTTTAAACTGAAAAACTTGGATTAGCTAACACAACGTGCCATTGGAACACAGGAGTGATGGTTGCTGATAATGGGCCTCTGTACACCTATGTAGATATTCCATTAAAAACCAGCCATTTCCAGCTACAATGTTAATGTTGTAAATTACTAATGTCTACACTGTATTTCTGATACATTTGATGTTCGCTTTTCTTTCAATAACAAGGACATTTCTAAGTGACCCCAAACTTTTGAACGGTAGTATATATATGTTATTGCTCGACTAAAACAATCTCGGTCGACCAACAGCCGGACAACCAAATAATCGTCCAGTCGACTAATTGGGCCCAACAATATCCACATAGTTTCACCACCCAAAACATCACACGTGTTGGTGAGTCATAACCACAGGTTAAATTGTTCTCAGCACAACAAACAGCTGGGTAGATGATAGTCACCCCTAGTCAATGCACCTTCAGGTGGGGAATGTGATGTTCCCACGTTCAGTGAAGGGGAGAAAATAGAGAGAATCTGGGGACACTGCAAGTATAAGTGGATGGGCAAGCTAAGTGGATGATTTAAGCCAAGGTTAGACTAGGACACCATGTTTGAGACTATATGGGATAAGAAAAGGCAAAGATATATCAGATTTGGAGTCCAGCCAATGTCAGATTCTATGGAAGCACAGGGATGAGTTTAGCAAACACACTAAGATATGAACTTAAGAGACACATTTCAATGATGGGGAAAAAGTAAACATTGAGGAAGAATCTAGAGAAGATGGGGATGATGATAGGATAAGGCCAAGGAGAGAATGACTGAGGCAACAGATACAGTAGACAGTTTACTCATTTATTCAATATTAGAAGGGATTCATTTTACACAATGACTCAACGTCATAGAGAGCAACAGTAATGGAGCCTTTTTGGAGGCACTCATAGAGGCGAAGTCCGCCATGGCTTGATGGCCAAAGCCTATGGGGATTTTTTTTGGGATAAACGTCAAGGTCTGTGGTAAACGAAGGCTAAGGAGATCTTATATGTTTTGTTTTATGAGATAATCTCCATCAGCTAATGTTAACTCAGTGAATTTTGAAGCATTTTCTAATCAAAACAAGTAAAAAGCTAACGATGCACTAACATGTAAAAAAAAAAAAAAAAACTACACCTCTGGTCGCTTGCCTTTGAAGTCCAGCTAACAGGCTTAGTGTACCATATCAGACAGACCCAAAGTCTCCTCTGGACAACATCGCTTAGGAACCCATAAAACTAGCACGTTCCCACTGAAGAGATATGGTTCCAGCCTGGAGCAAAACAACATACCATCCTTGTGTTTTCTTTCAAGCTGCTAAGCAGAAAGCTAGTGTTTTTATTTTGTATTTATTCAGGATCCCCATTACCTGCTGCCAAGGCAGTCAAAATTCTTCCTGGGGTCCAGCAACATTAAGGCAGTTATATACAATTTGAAATATTACATGACATTTCATAACACTTTTTACAACACATTTAAGTGTGTTCTCTCAGGCCACTACTCTACCAGCACATATCTACAATACAAGAATCCATGTGTACGTGTGTGTAGAGTGTGTCTCTGATTACAGTGGGGCAAAAAAGTATTTAGTCAGCCACCAATTGTGCAAGTTCTCCCACTTAAAAAGATGAGAGAGGCCTGTAATTCATAGGTACACTTCAACTATGACAGACAAAATGAGAAGAAAAAATATCAGAAAATCACATTGTAGGATTTTTTATGAATTTATTTGCAAATTATGGTGGAAAATAAGTATTTGGTCACCTACAAACAAGGAAGATTTCTGGCTCTCACAGACCTGTAACTTCTTATTTAAGAGGCTCATCTGTCCTCCACTCGTTACCTGTATTAATGGCACCTGTTTGAACTTGTTATCAGTATAAAAGACACCTGTCCACAACCTTAAAAAATCACACTCCAAACTCCACTATGGCCAAGACCAAAGAGCTGTCAAAGGACACCAGAAACAAAATTGTAGACCTGCACCAGGCTGGGAAGACTGAATCTGCAATAGGTAAGCAGCTTGGTTTGAAGAAATGAACTGTGGGAGCAATTATTAGGAAATGGAAGACATACAAGACCACTGATAATCTCCCTCGATCTGGGGCTCCACGCAAGATCTCACCCCGTTGGGTCAAAATGATCACAAGAACGGTGAGCAAAAATCCCAGAACCACACAGGGGGACCTAGTGAATGACCTGCAGAGAGCTGGGACCAAAGTAACAAAGCCTACCATCAGTAACACACTAAGCCGCCAGGGACTCAAATCCTGCAGTGCCAGACGTGTCCCCCTGCTTAAGCCAGTACATGTCCAGGCCCGTCTGAAGTTTGCTAGAGAGCATTTGGATGATCCAGAAGAAGATTGGGAGAATGTCATATGGTCAGATGAAACCAAAATATAACTTTTTGGTAAAAACTCAACTCTTCGTGTTTGGAGGACAAAGATTGCTAAGTTGCATCCAAAGAACACCATACCTACTGTGAAGCATGGGGGTGGAAACATCATGCTTTGGGGCTGTTTTTCTGCAAAGGGACCAGGACGACTGATCCGTGTAAAGGAAAGAATGAATGGGGCAATGTATCGAGCGATTTTGAGTGAAAACCTCCTTCCATCAGCAAGGGCATTGAAGATGAAACGTGGCTGGGTCTTTCAGCATGACAAAGATCCCAAACACACTGCCCGGGCAACGAAGGAGTGGCTTCGTAAGAAGCATTTCAAGGTCCTGGAGTGGCCTAGCCAGTCTCCAGATCTCAACCCCATAGAAAATCTTTGGAGGGAGTTGAAAGTCTGTGTTGCCCAGCAACAGCCCCAAAACATCACTGCTCTAGAGGAGATCTGCATGGAGGAATGGGCCAAAATACCAGCAACAGTGTGTGAAAACCTTGTGAAGACTTACAGAAAACATTTGACCTCTGTCATTGCCAACAAAGGGTATATAACAAAGTATTGAGATTAACTTTTGTTATTGACCAAATACTTATTTTCCACCATAATTTGCAAATAAATTCATTAAAAATCCTACAATGTGATTTTCTGGAGAAAAAAAATCTAATTTTGTCTGTCATAGTTGAAGTGTACCTATGATGAAAATTACAGGCCTCTCTCATCTTTTTAAGTGGGAGAACTTGCACAATTGGTGGCTGACTAAATACTTTTTTGCCCCACTGTATGTGTATATTTAAGCCTGTGTCTGTCTGTGAGTGTCTTTTCACAGTGTCCACTGTTCCATAAGGTGTATTTTTATCAGTTTTTAAAAATCTGATTCTATTGCGTGCATCAGTTACCTGATGTGGAATAGAGTTTCATGTAGCCATGGATCTATGTAGTACTGTGCACCTCCCATGGTCTGTTCTGGACTTGGTGATTGTGAAGAGACCTTTGGTGGCATGTCTTGTGGGGTATGCATGCGTGCCCAAGCTGTGTGCTAGTAGTTGAAACAGACACCTCGGTGCATTCAGCATGTCAACACTTCTTTCAAAAACAATTAGTGATGAAGTCAATCTCTCCTCCACTTTGAGCCATGAGCAAATGACATGCATATTATTAATGTTAGCTCTCCGTGTATATTTAAGGGCCATATCGATATGTAATATCAGGTCTAAATAAAATAAATAGGCACTGGCTCACCAGAAGCCGCTAGCTCGAGAGGCTAACCTCTGAGGAGAGGGCAAATTCACACGCTGGTCAGATTAAAAATGGCTATTGCTGGCTTGTTTGATTGTCATTGCATTACTATTGCTTGAGCGAGGGGGTTACTAGGGTGGATATTGGGATGAGGGGCTTCTTCTGTTCGACTGCACTGTAAGTGGAGCCATCTTCACGGTCTTGTGTCTGTGGCCCGGGAGCATTGGGATGGTCAAAATGACCATGAAATCTTGATGCTTGTTGAATCGCAAACCAAGCGCGAAGACTACTGTGTGACCACTGACAGTGATATCGTTTGTTCTAATTCTAAGAACACCACACATGCGTACGCACATGAACACCTAGAAATGCATGCATAGACGCGTAGCTCAATAACTGAATTACCAATAAACTAATGCAACGATATCTAACATACACATATTTTGAACAGCAAAAAAACAATTTATATACAGTGGGGCAAAAAAGTATTTAGTCAGCCACCAATTGTGCAAGTTCTCCCACTTAAAAAGATGAGAGAGGCCTGTAATTTTCATCATAGGTACACTTCAACTATGACAGACAAAATTAGATTTTTTTTCTCCAGAAAATCACATTGTAGGATTTTTAAAGAATTTATTTGCAAATGATGGTGGATATGCTCCCGGGCCACAGACAGAAGAACGTGAAGATGGCTCCACTTACAGTGCAGTCGAACAGAAGAAGCCCCTCATCCCAATATCCCACCTAGTAACCCCCTCGCTCAAGCAAGAGTAATGCAATGACAATCAAACAAGCCAGCAATAGCCGTTTTTAATCTGACCTGTAGATTATTTTAGAGTTCACACAGTATAATGCCAATTATCAATTTAAGTCACGGCAAGACTCAACCCCCAATGCTTTGCTCTCTTACTCTTCTGGGCCTATCTGTTTGAGCATAAGCAACATGTCTGGTTGACTTAACTAGCTTTGGGAACCTACCAGGAGGCTACTGCAATGATCTGATAGCCTCCTTGCTCTGATTTGTGGCTCTGAACATTTGCTGTGATGAGACAATGACCGGAATGAGATAGACAGATTATTTACATCGCAAAGGGTTTAAAACGATGTGCAATGCCAGAGATGTTTGAACGAAGCCAGACACGGGGGGGAGGGGAAAATAACCAGAGAGCACGCTTGCAGATACCCATAGATTACCAGGTATTGTGCTAACGCTAATTAGCATTGGCTCGTGAAACTACATGCAACTTTCTTCATACTGGACTCAGAGACATAAAAATGGTATCCAGAAGTTCATCTGACTCTGGGGAAGTACTGCAGACAAAGGGCCTCATTACTAAAGTCCCGAAGTATACCTTTAAGGATGGGATATTGTCAGCTCTGAGAGGAAGAAGGGCAGTGAAAATGAGCTATGGGAAAGAGAAAGTCAGGAAAAGAGAGGAATAGGAGAAAGAGAGAAAAAGGCCAAGAAAGACGTTTGCAAGCCAAACATGTAGATCGAATCCAGTTCATCAGGAGATGGGGCATAAACTAGGCCAGATGGAACTAATCCCGTGGAGGCATGTAGTGAAGGTGGGTGGGGGTGCAGGGGGACCTGAAGGATCTCGCCTGAGATTCCAACTTTGGAAACCCCTGACGTTCGGCCGGGGGTTGGGGGAGGCAAGTGTGTGTGTGGGTGGCAGGGGGTAAAAGGCGAGGGTGTTAGGGTTAGCGATCACCGTGGTAGGCATCGATCTGTTTCTCTGAGGGAAGCAGGGGGTGCCTGTGACCTTTAAGAAAGGGGGTCATATGGGGGTCAGTGAAACGGAGCCGCTGCTTCTTTGCCGTGTGCACTCCACCTCCACCCTCCTTCGGCAGTGGGTGATATTCTGCCCTTCTCTTCCTTTCAACAAGCTTCTGTCCTACACTGAAGGAAGAACTCTTCCATCCGTCTTTTCCTTTCACCGAAGGAGACAACGTGAGCTTCTGCCCTTCACCGAAGCAAAGATTTTCTTCCTTCACTGAAGCATTCCCTTCCTTTCACTAAAGGAGAGGAAGAGAGCAAGTGTCTAGGGAAGAGTGGTATGAACCTAAAGGTTTGGATAGTTCAAAAGACTGTATGAACATGGCTACCAGTCAGTATAACGCAAATAGCTAGGATGTTATTCAAACACAACCTGCGGCAACAAATGCATTGAGCACATAGGCAGGAAAGGAGAATGACTACAAAGTCCGTCAACTCAACCGATAAATGGTACGTTTTGGTACCTACTGGAGAGCTCTTCTTTCGTTACACCCATTCCGCATCGTTCACACCCTTTTAAGCGTTAGCCCCAACCATCTGGGCTTTCGTAAACTCAGAGCTTTGTCAGATTGGCCGTTCGTAAATTCAGAGCGTTTCGCTCTCGGAGCACACACTGGATGCTGGCAACAATTTAATTACGCTTTTTTTGCCAACGTTTACTGACACCGGCCATATTCAACCGGTGTTATGCAGTTCTACCACGTGATATCTTTCAAAAAAGCCACGTTAGAAAGGATTACCAAAACATACTGACCAGCTCATATTATAGACAGAACCGCGCTACATGGCAGACCAATCCGAACTCATCTCCCGGCATGTCCAGCCCACTCATTATCTCAGCCAATCATGGATGGCAGGAAGGTTGCCGAGCATTCTTCTCGCCAATGTCCAGTCTCTTGACAACAAGGTTTATGAAATCCGAGCAAGGGTAGCATTCCAGAGGGACATCAGAGACTGTAACGTTCTTTGCTTCACGGAAACATGGCTTACTGGAGAGACGCTATCGGTGCAGCCAGCTGGTTTGTCCACGCATCGCGCCGACAGAAACAAACATCTTTCTGGTAAGAAGAGGGGGAGGGGCGTATGCTTCATGGTTAACGAGACGTGGTGTGGCCACAACAACATACAGGAACTCAAGTCCTTCTGTTCACCTGATTTAGAATTCCTCACAATCAAATGTCGACCGCATTATCTACCAAGGGAATTCTCTTCGATTATAATCACAGCCGTATATATTCCCCCCCAAGCAGACACATCGATGGCTCTGAACGAACTTATTTGACTCTTTGCAAACTGGAATCCATATATCCTGATGCTGCATTCATTGTAGCTGGGGATTTTAACAAGGCTAATCTGAAAACAAGACTCCCTAAATTGTATCAGCATATCGATTGCGCAACCAGGGCTGGAAAAACCTTGGACCATTGCTATTCTAACTTCCGCGACGCATATAAGGCCCTGTCCCGCTCTTCTTTCGGAAAAGCTGACCACGACTCCATTTTGTTGATCCCTGCCTACAGACAGAAACTAAAACAAGAAGCTCCCGCGCTGAGGTCTGTTCAACGCTGGTCCGACCAAGCTGATTCCACACTCCAAGACTGCTTCCATCACGTGGACTAGGATATGTTTCGTATTGCATCAAACAACAACATTGACGAATACGCTGATTCAGTGAGCGAGTTCATTTGAACGTGCGTTGAAGATGTCGTTCCCATAGCAACGATTAAAACATTCCCAAACCAGAAACCGTGGATTGATGGCAGCATTCGCGTGAAACTGAAAGCGCGAACCACTGCTTTTAATCAGGGCAAGGTGACCGGAAACATGACCGAATACAAACAGTGTAGCTATTCCCTCCGCAAGGCAATCAAACAAGCTAAGCGTCAGTATAGAGACAAAGTAGAATCTCAATTCAACGGCTCAGACACAAGAGGTATGTGGCAGGGTCTACAGTCAATCACGGATTACAAAAAGAAAACCAGCCCCGTCACGGACAAGGATATCTTGCTCCCAGGCAGACTAAATCACTTTTTTGCCCGCTTTGAGGACAATACAGTGCCACGGACACGGCCCGCAACCAAAACATGCGGACTCTCCTTCACTGCAGCCGACGTGAGGAAAACATTTAAACGTGTCAACCCTCGCAAGGCTGCAGGCCCAGACGGCATCCCCAGCCGCGCCCTCAGAGCATGCACAGACCAGCTGGCTGGTGTGTTTACGGACATATTCAATCAATCCCTATCCCAGTCTGTTGTTCCCACATGCTTCAAGAGGGCCACCATTGTTCCTGTTCCCAAGAAAGCTAAGGTAACTGAGCTAAATGACTACCGCCCCGTAGCACTCACTTCCGTCATCATGAAGTGCTTTGAGAGACTAGTCAAGGACCATATCACCTCCACCCTACCTGACACACTAGACCCACTCCAATTTGCTTACCGCCCAAATAGGTCCACAGACGATGCAATCTCAACCACACTGCACACTGCCCTAACCCACCTGGACAAGAGGAATACCTATGTGAGAATGATGTTCATCGACTACAGCTCGGCATTCAACACCATAGTGCCCTCCAAGCTCGTCATCAAGCTCGAGACCCTGGGTCTCGACCCCGCCCTGTGCAACTGGGTACTGGACTTCCTGACGGGCCGCCCCCAGGTGGTGAGGGTAGTCAACAACATCTCCACCCCGCTGATCCTCAACACTGGGGCCCCACAAGGGTGCGTTCTGAGCCCTCTCCTGTACTCCCTGTTCACCCACGACTGCGTGGCCACGCACGCCTCCAACTCAATAATCTAGTTTGCGGACGACACAACAGTGGTAGGCTTGATTACCAACAACGACGAGACGGCCTACAGGGAGGAGGTGAGGGCCCTCGGAGTGTGGTGTCAGGAAAATAACCTCACACTCAACGTCAACAAAACTAAGGAGATGATTGTGGACTTCAGGAAACAGCAGAGGGAACACCCCCCTATCCACATCGATGGAACAGTAGTGGAGAGGGTAGTAAGTTTTAAGTTCCTCGGCGTACACATCACAGACAAACTGAATTGGTCCACCCACACAGACAGCATCGTGAAGAAGGCGCAGCAGCGCCTCTTCAACCTCAGGAGTTTGAAGAAATTTGGCTTGTCACCAAAAGCACTCACAAACTTCTATAGATGCACAATCGAGAGCATCCTGTCGGGCTGTATCACCGCCTGGTACGGCAACTGCTCCGCCCACAACCGTAAGGCTCTCCAGAGGGTAGTGAGGTCTGCACAACGCATCACCGGGGGCAAACTACCTGCCCTCCAGGACACCTACACCACCCGATGTCACAGGAAGGCAATAAAGATCATCAAGGACAACAACCACCCGAGCCACTGCCTGTTCACCCCGCTATCATCCAGAAGGCGAGGTCAGTACAGGTGCATCAACGCTGGGACCAAGAGACTGAAAAACAGCCATCTCAAGGCCATCAGACTGTTAAACAGCCACCACTAACATTGAGTGGCTGCTGCCAACACACTGACTCAACTCCAGCCACTTTAATAATGGGAATTGATGGGAAATGATGTAAAATATATCACTAGCCACTTTAAACAATGCTACCTAATATAATGTTTACGTACCCTACATTATTCATCTCATATGTATACGTATATACTGTACTCTATATCATCTACTGCATCTTTATGTAATACATGTATCACTAGCCACTAACTATGCCACTTTGTTTACATACTCATCTCATATGTATATACTGTACTCAATACCATCTACTGTATCTTGCCTATGCCGCTCTGTACCATCACTCATTCATATATCTTTATGTACATATTCTTTATCCCCTTACACTTGTGTCTATAAGGTAGTAGTTTTGGAATTGTTAGCTAGATTACTTGTTGGTTATTACTGCATTGTCGGAACTAGAAGCACAAGCATTTCACTACACTCGCATTAACATCTGCTAACTATGTGTATGTGACAAATAACATTTGATTTGATTTGATTTATTTGATCCTAAAAAACTCCCTAATCCTTGCCGATGACAAGCATACCCATAACATGATGCAGCCATCACCATGATTGAAAATATGAAGAGTGGTACTGAGTGATGTTGGATTTGCGCTAAACATAACGTTTTGTATTCAGGACATAAAGTGAATTTCTTGCAACATTTTTTGCAGTTTTACTTTAGTGCTTTATGGCAAACAGGATGCATGGTTTGGAATATTTTTTATTCTGTACAGGCTTCCTTCTTTGCACTCTGTCATTTATTGTGGAGTAACTAAAATGTTGTTGATCCAGCCTCAGTTTTCTCCTACCAGAGCCATTAAACTGTTTTAAAGTCACCATTGGCCTGGCCTCATGGTGAAATCCCTGAGCGGTTTCCTTGCTCTCCGGCAACTGAGTTAGGAAGGGCGCCTGCTTCTTTGTAGTGACTGGGTGTATTGATACACAATCCAAAGTGTAATTAATACCTTCACAATGCTCAAAGGGATATTCAATGGACTCTTTTTTTACTATCTACCAATAGGTGCCCTTCTTTGCGAGTTATTAGAAAACCTTCCTGTGGTTGAATCTGTGTTTGAAATTCACTGTTCGACTGAGGGACCTTACAAATAATTCTATGTTTGTGGTACAGAGATGAGGTAGTCATTGAAAAACCATGTTAAACACTATTATTGCACGCAGAGTGAAACGATGCAACTTATTATTTAACTTGTCAAGCACATTTTTACTCCTGAACTTATTTAGTCTTGCCATAACAAAGGGGTTTTATACTTATTGACTCAAGACTTTTCAGCTGATTTTTAATTAAACTTTTCACATGTGAGTTCCAAATATTTCTAACGGTCACCCCAGTGTGAGTATTTTTATGTGCGTGATGTCAGATTGCATTCCAAAATCTGATCATTACACAACACGACAGTTAACCCGCGCTGCCCTCAAATCAAGGCACACTCCCTGCAAATGATCTATAGGCTATGTTTAAAAAAGTAATTCTAACAACAGTTTGAATTAAGGCGTGTTCCGCCTCATAAATTCACATAGAAGTACACTATTTCACTGTTGTGGACAATTTATCTTTGAGGCTTTACGGAGCTGGACAAACTTCTCTCTTCGACGAGAGAGCCCAAGCACTTTCCCAGTGTCTCCCAAGATCAAGTATGGAGACATGTATGCAGACATTTCCGCATCTCCAGTCAGAACAGAACTTGCAAACTTTTTCCACCTAGCACAATTTCCAGCTGGCGCCTGCATTGTTTGTTTGTTTGTTTGTTTGTTTGTTTGTTTGTTTGTTTGTTTGTATGTATGTATGTATGTATGTATGTATGTATGTATGTATGTATGTATGTATGTATGTATGTATGTATGTATGTATGTATGTATGTGGGGCGGCAGGGTAGCCTAGTGGTTCGAGTGTTGGACTACTAACCGAAAGGTTGCAAGTTCAAATCCTCGAGCTGACAAGGTACACTGTTCCTAGGTACACTGTTCCTCCTAGGCCGTCATTGAAAATAATAATTTGTTCTTAACCTTTTTGGGATAGCATTTTCACTTTTGGATGAATAGCGTGCCCAGAGTGAACTGCCTCCTACTCTGTCCCAGATGCTAATATATGCATACTATTAGTAGTATTGGATAGACAACACTCTGAAGTTTCTAAAACTGTTTGAATGATGTCCGAGTATAACACCTCTCGTTCCAATGATTTTGACAAAGGAATTTTCCGGTTGGAACATTATTGATGTTTTATGTTAAAAACATCCTAACGATTGATTCCATACATCGTTTGACATGTTTCTAAAGGACTGTAACGGAACCTTTCGAGTTTTTGTCTGGATGAAATGCTCGCGCCTCATGAAGATGGATTACTGGGCTGAACACGCTAACAACAAGTGGCTATTTGACAATAAATGATGGAACTTTATTGAACAAATCAGTCATTTATTGTCGAACTGGGATTCCTGGGAGTGCATTCTGATGAAGATCATCAAAGGTAAGTGAATATTTATGGTGTTGTTTCTAACTTTGTTGATTCCAAAATGGCGGATATTCCTCTGGCTGTTTTGGGCTCTGAGCGCCGTTCTCAGATTATGCTTTTTCGCAAAGTTTAAAAAAAATCTGACACAGCAGTTGCATTAAGGAGAAGTTTATCTTTTATCAATGTTTATTATGAGTATTTCTGCAAAATCTGATGTTTTGGAATCAAAACATTACTGCACTTAAGGCACCAATGTAAACTGAGATTTTTGCATATAAATATGCACATTATCGAACAAAACATACATGTATTGTGTAACATGATGTCCTATGAGTGTCATATGATGAAGATCATCAAAGGTTAGTGATTAATTGTATCTATATTTCAGATTTTTGTGATTCCTATCTTTGGCTGGAAAAATGGCTGTGTGTTTTTTCGACTTGGCTCTGACCTAACATAATCATATGTTGTGGTTTAGCTGTAAAGCATTTTTGAAATCGGACATGATGGGTAGATTAACAATATGTTTATCTTTCATTTGCTGTATTGGACTTGTTAATGTGTGAAAGTTACATATTTCAAAAAAATATGTTTGAATTTCGCGGACTGCCTTTTCAGAGCAATGTTGTCGAGCTAGAAAGGTTAACTGACTTGCCTAGTTAAATAAAGGTAAAAAAAATCATTTTTATGTATGCATCTATGGAGCATAAAGTATTTACTGTTTTATTCACATTTTCAATGTGGCACAGTGGTCTAAGGCACTGTGTCACAGTGCTAGAGGACTAACTACAAACCCTGGTTCGATCCCGGGCTGTGTCACAGCCGGCCGCGACCTAGAAACCCATGAGGCGGCGCACAACTGCCCCAGCGTCGTCCCGGTTAGGGGAAGGTTTGGCTGGCCGAGATGTCCTTGTCCCATTGTGCTCTAACGACTCCTGCGGTGGGCCGGACGCATGCACGCTGACTTTGGACGCCAGTTGACTTTCGGGTTAAGCAGGCAGTGTGTCAAGAAACAGTGCGGCTTGGAAGGGATGTGTTTCGGAGGTGAGTTGCAGCGATGGGACAAGACAAACTACCAATTGGGGAGAAAAAGTACAAGAACAAAAAAGTACTGGTGACACACAAATTATGCATTACGATTCTTGCATAGATTGTAATAGACACATATGTAAAATACTTTTTGAAAGGTTGTACTGATTATGATGAGCTAATGCTAAGCTAAATGCCAACTACTGTATGGGTGTATGGCATGTTTGCTGACAGCATTCTGGCTGTCAGATCAAAGATGTTATAACAAAATGAGGTGAAGGGAAGGTTCACTCGACTGAACTTATCCTGTGTTTGCTCTCCATTTATTGATAAATCCCCCATTATAGTAATATTTCCTGCATCATATATCCCCATGATAGAGTCCCTCATTTCTACCCCCCATGGAATTGAAATCCCCCACAGATTATATGAACACCACCACAAACCCACCTAAAATGGTTTTACCCAAATCGAGCAAACCTGTTCAGCTTTCGCGCTACAGTTAGGCTAGACAGTAGGCTCCTATTTGGGGTGATAATCTGTGAGGTGATTACATTTTATTTGCTTTGTGATTTGTCAAAAACGGTAAACGACTTGTCAAGTGCTCCGGTTCCTGTATACACTGTAACAAGTACATCAAAGATTTGTAATATGCTGAAAAGTGGTCAAACTAACTTAATATATTTCGGGAAATGGACGCAGCAATCTGTTTGGCATTCTGGGATTAGGGGGTTTTAGCATGTCAAACAAACAAACATGGCTACTAGCATAAATAATGTATCTGCTGTTAGCTTAGCTGACACACATCTCTTTTCTAAACAATATTACATTTCTCTCTTGTGCTCAACAGAGATATTGTACATTGTAAACAAGTCGAGCTGTTAAGTCGCTAGCCTTTTTTTTGTTTGTTAGCGCAACCTTTTGTTTAGACTGGTTTATGGAATGAGTTTGGTTGTGGGATGTGTTCCGTATGATGCTTGGATGATGATGTTCGCATTTATCTTTTACAATAAAAGGTGAATTTGAGGAATAAAGTTGTGCAATTTTATAACATGCTTAGAATACAACAGGTGTACAACAGTGAAATGCTTACTTACAAGCCCTTAACCAACAATGCAGTTCAAGAAATAGAGTTAAGAAAATATTTGCTAAATAAACTAAATATAAAAAGTAACACAATAAAATAACAATAACGAGGCTATATACAGGGTTATAGGTTAGTCGGGGTAATTTGTACATGTAGGTAGATATTAGAGTGACGATGTAAAGATAATAACAGAGTAGCAGCAGCGTTCCGGGAGGGGGGTCAATGTAAATAGTCCGGGTGGCCAGTTGATCAATTGTTCAGCAGTCTTATGGCTTGGGGGTAGAAGCTGTTAAGGAGCCTTTTGGACCTAGGCCCTCCGGTACCACTTACCATGAGGTAGCAGAGAGAACAGTCTATGACTAGGTTGGCTGGAGTCTTTGACAATTTTTTGGTCTTTCCTCTGACACCGCCTAGTACATAGGTCCTGGATGGCAGGAAGCTTGGCCCCAGCGATGTACTGGGCCGCATGCACTACACTCTGTAGCGACTTACGGTCGGATGCCAAGGAGATGCCATACCAGGTGGTGATGCAACCAGTCAGGATGCGCTTGATGGTGCAGCTGTAAAACTTTTTGAGGATCTGGGGACCTATGCCAAATCTTTTCAGTCTCCTGAGGGGGGTAAATGTGTTGTCGCGCCCTCTTCACGACTGTTTTGGTGTGTGTGAACCATGATAGTTTGTTGGTGATGTGGACACCAAGAAACTTGAAACTCTCGACCCGCCTCACTACAGCCCCTTTTCCTGTAGTCCACGATCAGTTCCTTTGTCTTGCTCATGTTGAGGGAGAGGTTGTTGTCCTGGCACCACACTGCCAGTTCTCTGACCTCCTCCCTATAGGCGGTCTCATTGTTGTTGGTGATCAGGCCTACCACTGTTGTGTCGTCAGCAAACTTAATGGTGTTGGAGTGGTGCTTGGCCACGCAGTCATGGGTGAACAGGGAGTACAGGAGTGGACTAAGCATGCACCCCTGAGGGGCCCCCGTGATGAGGATCAGCGTGGCAGATGTGTTGTTGCCTACCCTTACCACCTGGGGGCGTCCGTCAGAAAGTCCAGGATCCAGTTGCAGAGGGAGGTGTTTAGTCCCAGGGTCCTTAGCTTAGTGATGAGCTTTGTGGGCACTATGTTGTTGAACATTGAGCTGTAGTCAATGAACAGCATACTCACATTGGTGTTCCTTTTGTCCAGTTGGGAAAGGGAAGTGTGGAGTGCGATTGAGATTGCGTCATCTGTGAATCTGTTGGGGCGGTATGCGAATTTGAGTGGGTCTAGGGTTTCTGGAGACTGGCTGAAGCAGATCGTTAATCATGTGCAAACAAATTCAGCGCCAGTTCATCAGCATCATAGGCATGCAGTGATATTACTCATCAGATGGCCTACACCTACTTCAGTGACACGATTAGCTGAGATTAAATGGCAGAATGTGTGTCACAGCGCTGATGTCCTGACGACGCAATGCTCCAAAACAATCTGAGTAATATCACACTTGATAAAGATAGGTCACTGGAACTCATGTAAACCGAATCGTACATATCTTTACAATAAATATGCACTTGTGTACATATGCACTTCCCTTCTCCGTACAATAAGGAGATTTTCAACCATTTCAAGTGGGAAATGTTTCCTATTTGTGCACACACTGTAAAAGATGCTGATATGCAGTAGATATGCCTGTGGATGTATGCAAAGAGAGACCAACATGGCTCTGCGAGTGGGGGAGAGATGGAGAATGAGAAGGCAGTGAAAGAGAGTAGGAGAAATCAAATAAGGAGAGCAAGTACATGAGAGAGCAAGTCACACAAAAAAGGAAGAGACTGAAAGGGGAAGGGGAAAGGAGATACCTAGTCAGTTGCACAACTGAATGCATTCAACCAAAATGTGTCTTCCACATTTAACCCCTCTGAATCAGATTTAGGAGGGGAGCAGACAACGAGAAATGAGAGGTAGAGAGAGAGAGCGAGCAGGTCACAAGAAAATGACAAGGAGAGAGAGGGGGAAGGGAGAGAGAAGAGAAAGGTCAGGCCTCTCACAGTGGTGGTGCTACCTTGCCTGTGCTCTGGTGCCACTACTCGTGTCACAACAAGGAAGGGATAGGAGAAGGCACCTGGTGCCACTGTTCCAGGGCGCCTTTCTGACAACACGTCCGTCACTGTAACAGCGGGGTTGCTGTTGCTACAAGTGACAGGTCAGGCTGTGGCACTACCGTGGATCCATGGTGTAGGTGAAGTCATTCGGTAATTTTCTTTAAAACATCAAACTCCTCATCCGCTTTAAAGGCACACACAAAGAAACAGCCAGAAAGTCCTCCTCTTTCACACCTTATGCCCTTTGCATGCCAGCCGTGCCATGGAAAAACAATGAGGGCATTGTCCTGGCCCAAAGCTTTTCTTGAGTTCCAGGCTTTACAGTACCTTTTAGCCTCAGTGTTTGCTTGCCTCAATAAGAGTGCCAACTGAAGGGTGTGGACGGTACATAGTTACAAAAGAAGGTGCCACAAATTGATATTTACAGAACATAATTGATGGGGTTTCAGGCAGGCTTCTTTAAACCTGCTTCTGTTGGCTATATTTGGTGTTAGGACAGAGCTACACGATTAGCCTTCTCTGGACAAACATGTCTTAACATGTACCGGAATGGGTAGTTTAATGGATGTGCTTGTTTCTTTGGTCCTGTCGGGATCGGCTTGTACCAGTGTGTGCTTAAACTTCAAACCCTCAGAACCGGTTGTGACCTCACTCTGGCATTTGCTTCCATAGTTCATTCGCTTTCAAGTTGTTTCAACTTGATTTATGGGGTATAACGAAATAGATGATGTATGTCGTGCCAAAGCAGGAGACTGCAAAGCTGGAACAAGGTTCACAAATTTCCTCCCTACATTACAAACACAGGTATTTTATAGTGCTCTCTGGAATGAGGACTTTGTTTTCTTACAATAGCTGCTATAAGCAAAATTATTTTCCATGCAACTACGAAGGTGGTGCAGTTGGCGACTGTAGGAAAGTAACGTGGGGTAGACACCTGGATACACCCTTTTATTACACAGCTCGACCTCAAAACACCTGCACAATCAACTTTCCTTATTTGCTTAAGGTGCCTCCCTCTTGTAGGTTAGACCAGACTGCATTCAGTTGGTCTGGCTGGAAGACAAATGTTTTCATTGTCCCAGTCAAAACTCTTATCAATGTCTAGCCGTGACTACAATGAATTCTATAGGAATCACGTCAAGGGATATCAAATGGAAGAGTATGCATTCACAGTAGTTGCTCTTTGTAATGTTACTCATTGGCTACGTTCCAATGCTAATATTAGCATACTACTTAGCATGCTCAATAAATTACCTCATTATGTCTAAAGGTTTCATCAACCTTATGTAGGTAGGGGCAGATGACAATGTAACTTGTGGAGATAATCATTCAACTGCCAATTAAACCAATTCCTCAACTTTTTGGTTTGGGTGCTTTTTGCAGAGACATTCAATCTCTCTTTACTTTTCCATGCATCTACCCCTCTCACCCTTTCTCTTCAAATCCCTCCACCTCTCCCTCTGGTTAATTTGCCTAAACATTTGCTCCAGCTGCACATTATTTTATTTATTTTAGTAGGCAAGTCAGTTAAGAACAAATTCTTATTTTCAATGACGGCCTAGGAACAGTGGGTTAACTGCCTGTTCAGGGGCAGAACGACAGATTTGAACCTTGTCGGCTCGGGGATTCGAACTTGCAACCTTTCGGTTACTAGTCCAACGCTCTAACCACTAGGCTACCCTGCCGCCCCATCATCAACTTTTCCTTGACTGTGTGCGTGTCGCTCAAGCATCCACTTTCAGTTTAGTATTTTATTTGGATCCACATTAGCTGCCGTCAAGGCATCTGCTACTCTTCCAGTGGTCCAAACAGCAACAAAACACCACAACAAAACAATAGTCTACATCATAAATAAAACAATACATCACACAAGACATTGTGCACTATACAAATTTACACTGCTCCACCATTACACATTTACTATATAAAATGTACAATAGCACAAAAATACAATATTACAATGTTTGGGTGTGTATAGTGTGTTGGTGTATGTGAGTCTCTTTGTTGTGCCATGAGGTGTTGTTTTATCCGTTTAAAAAAAAAAAATCTGATTTTACTGCTTGCTTGAGTTACCTGATGTGGATGAGAATTCCATGTAGTCATGGCTCTACTCAGCCTGGTCTCATAGACTAGACGTAACATAGCAAAAGTAAATCTGAGACACTGAAATTATTATGATATGTTACACTTGGTATGGGTACAAAAGACAGAAGGTTACTTCATTCTGAAATCCGCAGGTCGTGGGAGACCCTATGACGCCCAACTTCTTGTGTAGCGTTTTCACGTTGAACGAAAACAAGGGGATTCAGCCCTGAGCCACCGTAGGCTGGCCTTCTAGGATAGGTGTGTCTTTGCGTTAATCCTGCCTACTGGAATGACACTGCTGCCCCGGGGCTGGAGAGGAAGTGAATGTCACTTGCAACCTAATGTTATACAGTGGCAAGAAAAGTATGTGAACCCTTTGGAATTACCTGGAAACATAGTGTGCTTAAACAAATAACACACAAATTATTGTATTTTAATTGTCTGTAATACATCATTTAAATACATCATTTAAACATTCACAGTGTATGTTGGAAAAAGTATGTGAGGCTAATGACTTCTCCAAAGACTAATTGCAGTCGGGAATCAGCTAACCTGGAGTCCAATCAATGAGACGAGATTGGAGATGTTGGTTAGAGCTGCCTTGCCCTATAAAACACACTCACAAAATTTGAGTTTGCTATTCACAAGAAGCATTGCCTGATGTGAACCATGCATTGAACAAAAGAGATCTCAGAAGACCTAAGATGAAGAATTGTTGACTTGCATAAAGCTGGAAAGTTTTACAAAAGTATCTCTAAAAGACTTGATGTTCATCAGTCAAATTATCTATAAACGGAGAAAGTTCAGCACTGTTGCTACTCTCCCTAGGAGTGGGCGTCCTGCAAAGATGACTGCAAGAGCACATCGCATAATGCTCAATGAGGTTAATTAAGAAGACTCCTAGAGTGTCAGCTAAAGACTTACAGAAATCTCTGGAACATTCTAACATCTCTGTTGATGAGTCTGCGATACATAAAACACTAAACAAGAATGGTGTTCATGGGAGGATAACATGGAAGAAGCCACTGCGGTCCAAAAAAAAAACATTGCTGAAGTTTGCAAAAGTGTGTCTGGATGTTCCACAGCGCTACTGGCAAAATATTCTGTAGACAGATTAAACTACAGCTGAGTTGTTTAGAAGGAACACACAACACTATGTGAAAAAAAGGCACAGCACACCAACATCAAAACCTCATCCCAACTCTAAAGTATGGTAGAGAGAGCATCATGGTTTGGGGACGTTTTGCTGCCTCAGGGCCTGGACAGCTTGCTATCATCGAAGAAATAAATAATTCTCAAGTTTATCAAGACATTTTGCAGGAGATTGTTAGGCTATCTGTCCGCGAATTGAAGTGCAACAGAAGTTGGGTGATGCAACAGGACAACGACCCAAAACACAGAAGTAAATCAACAACAGAATGTCTTCAACAGAAGAAAATACGCATTCTGGAGTGGCCCAGTTAGTCCTGACCTCAACCTGATTGAGATATTGTGTCATGACAAATATTGCTGAACTGAAACAGTTTTGTAAAGAGGAATGGTCCAAAATTCCTCTTGACCGTTGTGCAAGCCTGATCTGCAACTACAGAAATCGTTTGGTTGAGGTTATTGCTGCCAAAGGAGGGTCAACCAATTATTAAATCCAAGGGTTCACATGCTTTTCCCACACTGCACTGTGAATGTTTACACTGTGTGTTCAGTAAAGACTAAAAAACGCATAGTTGTTTGTGTGTTATTAGTTTAAGTAGACTGTGTTTGCTTATTGTTGTGACCTAGATGAAGATCAGATCAAATGTTATGACCAGTTTATGCAGAAATCCAGGTATTTCCAAAGGGTTCACATATTTTGTCTTGCCACTATTAGCTGCCAGAAACAAACAGAGCAGACGAAGCCAACAAGAATCATTCCCTGTTTTTGGATCTGAATGAACTCGACCCAAAAGAGAAAAATAATTGAGAAAAAGACTGAACAATCCATAAACCAGATAAACATTTGAATTAATTTTGAAAGGTAGACGAGTGAAATGGCCACCGTTCTCATGGACTGGTAACATTAGATAAGTGTTGGGTTGTGTTTTTTAGCCTGCTAGCTATGTTAGCTGCTAACCTAAGTATATTTAATGTTCAAGCAAGCTAGCTAGCTAGCTAGCTAATATCTTCTGTATTCAGACTGTTTTGTAGTCAAAGGAATTGAACGATAGCATCATGTAGCTACACTTCATAAACCCTACAAGATGCCCAATGCTTTTATTTGATTTAACTAATATTAGCAAGCTAAAGCTAGATATGCAGATTGTTGACATGATAGTGTTTCCTTTCTAGATGATAATGCTAGCTAGGTGGTCAACAGCATTAGCTGTAACATCAGACAAACATGTATTTCCCAGGGAGATTCTGGTGGAGACGATCTGATTGAGGGAACCTGAGGCTGTACAAGTTGTGGTTGTGCAAACCCCAACACTGAAAGAGAGAAGAAATGCTATATGAATTTTCTGCTATGCTTTGTGATTCAATAATTATTGTGTTGGTAATTGACCAAAATAGATAGTTATGTTTTCCTGTTCAGCACATTGCCTGCCTATATAGAGCATTGATTCCTACCTAATGTTTCCTACCCACCAGAATGAATACCCAGTGTGGTCAGTCAAGTAAACAATGGCTCATCTGCATAACATATTGGTGGCAGAGTATGTGAGCGAAGCGAGGAGGGGAGATTGCCCAATTTGACTGGAGCGTGGAGTGAGATTCCCAAATGATGGAGCGTCGGCCTTCTCGCTCACTCCAATTTCGCTCCAGTAGCACTCACTTCACGAGCTCAGGCTAGTAGCACTCACTTCACGAGCTCAGGCTAGTAGCTCTCACTTCACGAGCTCAGGCTAGTAGCTCTCACTTCACGAGCTCAAGCTAGTAGCACTCACGTCACGAGCTCAGGCTAGTAGCACTCACGTCACGAGCTCAGGGCATGCCCGAAACAGCATGCATTTGTAGTCTACTTGTGTGCTGCTATCTACTGCTTCCTGCTTCAGCTACTGTCATGGAGTTAAATTAAAGTGATTTACAAAGAAGGGGACCAAGAGCAAGAGAGGGAGTGCGATGATGTAGTGTTCACAACTAAATAATCATTATAGAATCTGAAAAGACACATCTGGAAAGCATGATGGTGTACTTACTACGTGCACATGATAAAAGAAAGGAATGAGGTGGGTAGATTGCTACAATGACACACTTAGTTAAGTATTTATAAACAAAAAATCTGATCTCTTAAACATTTAGTTCATTTTTGTTCTATTATCTATACAAAAGGAGGTGTTGGCTTTGGGGATGACCAGTGAGATATACCTGCTGGAGCGCGTGCTACGCGTGGGTGTTGTTATCGTGACCAGTGAGCTGAGATAAGGCGGAGCTTTACCTAGCATAGACTTGTAGATGACCTGGAGCCAGTGGGTCTGGCGACGAGTATGAAGCGAGGGCCAGCCGACTAGAGCATACAGGTCGCAGTGGTGGGTGGTATAAGGCGCTTTCGTAACAAAACGGATGGCACTGTGATAGACTGCATCCAGTTTGCTGAGTAGAGTATTGGAAGCTATTTTGTAGATGACATCGCAGAAGTCGAGGATCGGTAGGATAGTCAGTTTTACTAGGGTAAGTTTGGCAGCGTGAGTGAAGGAGGCTTTGTTGCGAAATAGAAAGCCGATTCTAGATTTGATTTTGAAATGGAGATGTTAAATATGAGTCTGGAAGGAGAGTTTACAGTCTAGCCAGACACCTAGGTATTTGTAGTTGTCCACGTATTCTAGGTCAGAACCGTCCAGAGTAGTGATGCTAGTGCATATTTTCTGATCTATGCCCCTATCTTTTAGAAAAGATATCTGTGACCAACAGATGCATATCTGTATTCCCAGTCATGTGAAATCCATAGATTAGAGCCTAATTAATTTATCTCAATTGACTGATTTCCTTATTTGAACTGTGAAATTGTTGCATGTTTATATTTTTGTTAAGTATAGTCATGAGTAACTTTGCTCGCCAATGACATTGTTGTGAAATGCTAAACAGGCCGTTCATAAATTCTGAGCGTTATCATGCGCCTCAATTAATTCAGCAGTAGGCCTAGGCTATCTCGACACACAGAATGCACAGAGCGCACCCTGGGTAGGCTAAAGTATTGTTGAATCATACAAACTTTGTAATGGCAGTCAAACAAAGTTTAAATGACTCAAGTTGTCAAACTTACTAGATAACCTCCAACAAATGACAGAATGTCTCCTAAAGACAGCAGATCAGCTCACAAATAACACTGTCATCTCAGATTTTCAAAAATATGCTTCTCAACCATTGCAAAACAAGCATTTGTGTAACACTATTGATAGCCTAGCATAGTATTATGCCTGACATTCAGCAAGCAACATTTTCACAAAAACCAGAAAAACATTCAAATAAAATAATTTACCTTTGAAGACCTTCAGATGTTTTCAATGAGACTCTCAGTTAGATAGCAAATGTTCAGTTTTTACAAAAATATTATTTGTTTAGGACAAATCGCTCCGTTTTCTGCGTCACGTTTAGCTACAAAAGAAACCTGTATCCAGGATTGTGTAAATCTATCCGCAAGCTCATTAGCATAACGCAAGGTTAACTATTCATGAAAATCGCAAATGAAATGAAATAAATCTATTTGCTCTCAAGCTTAGCCTTTTGTTAGCAACACTGTCATCTCAGATTTTCAAAAATATGCTTCTCAACCATTGCAAAACAAGCATTTGTGTAACACTATTGATAGCCTAGCATAGTATTATGCCTGACATTCAGCAAGCAACATTTTCACAAAAACCAGAAAAACATTCAAATAAAATAATTTACCTTTGAAGAACTTCAGATGTTTTCAATGAGGAGACTCTCAGTTAGATTGCAAATGTTCAGTTTTTACAAAAATATTATTTGTGTTGACAAATCGCTCCGTTTTCTCCATCACGTTTGGGTAAGAAAAAAAACGAAAATTAAGTCATTAATACGAAAACTTTTTTCCAAATTAACTCCATAATATCGACAGAAACATGGCAAACCGATGTTTAGAATCAATCCTCAAGGTGTTTTTCACATATCTATCGACGATAAATCCATCGTGGCAGTTGACTTTCTCGTCTGAAGAAATGGAACGCACATGGACCTAGAGATTACGCAATAATTTTGACACAGGACACCGGGCGGACCCCTGGTAAATGTAGTCTCTTATGGTCAATCTTCCAATGATATGCCTACAAATACGTCACAATGCTGTAGACATCTTGGACGAACGGCAGAGAGCTCAAGTTCATTCATGGCACATTCACAGCCATATAAGGAGACGATGGGAAACAGAGCCTCAAAAATTCTGCTCATTTCCTGTTTGAGGTTTCATCTTGGTTTCGCCTGTAGCATGAGTTCTGTGGCACTCACAGATAATATCTTTGCAGTTTTGAAAACGTCAGAGTGTTTTCTTTCCAAAGCTGCCAATTATATGCATAGTCGAGCATCTTTTCGTGACAAAATATTGCGCTTAAAACGGGCACGTTTTTTTATCCAATAATGACATAGCGCCCCCATAGGTTGCAGTGATTTCACTTGCTGTGGTAGCTGACGTGTACAGTGTTGAGTCGTCAGCTTACATTGACACACAGGCTTTACTCAAGGCTAGTGGTAAGTCATTAGTAGAAATATAAAACAGTAGGACCAAACAGCTGCCTTGAGGTACACCACACTCTACCTGGTTGGCGTTAGAGATACTTCCATTAAAGAAAACCCTCTGTTCTGTTAGGTAGCTCTCAATCCACGATATGGTAGGATGTAAAGCCATAACACATGTTTTTTTGGTTAAGCAGCAGATTGAGATCGATAATGTCAAAAGCTGCCCTAAAGTCTAACAAAACAGCTCCCACAATCATCATCTTATTTCTTTCAGCCAATCGTTAGTCATTTGTGTCAGTGCCGTACATGTTGAGTTGTGTCTCTTGCTCACTCAGACGTATGCTTCTCGAAGATAAATTAACCTTAACTAATCTACTTAGTTAACACGTTGCTCAAATTAAACGTGAGCGCGAGTCTGTACAAACAAACCCTTCCCTGCTCAAATCGCTGAGCGCTTTGCTAAGAGGAAGAGAAGAGGAGGTGAGGCGGTATGGGCCTGTTGGGGAGGGGGGAAGAGACACCATTTGCAGTAATTGCTTTTTGATAGTGGCAGTTTTGAAGGTCATGCATCCCTCTTCTACATCATAAATGTCAGTTAAGACAGGGAATCGCTTTTGGGTGAATCATTGAAGTTCAAGTGAAGTGGGAACGGGGCAACTTCCGGGTCATGGTTTGAAGCAGCAGAGATGGTAAAAGTGGTGGCCCATCACGTCCCTGTTCAGTAAAAACAAGAGGAGCAATGCTGGCTAGCGTACTGCAAAAAAGTGTACGTATTTTCAACTTTGGGCGCCTGGAGTGCTACGCTAAAATACACAGGATCAGCCCACACAGACATAACAAGAGTTCTATGCTAAAAACACAGGATCAGCCCACACAGACATTACAAGAGTTCTACGCTAAAAACACAGGATCAGCCCACACAGATATAACAAGAGTTCTACGCTAAAAACACAGGATCAGCCCACACAGATATAACAAGAGTTCTACGCTAAAAACACAGGATCAGCCCACACAGACATAACAACAAGAGTGCTACGCTAAAAACACATGATCAGCCCACACAGACATAACAACAAGTGTTTTGGCTAAACAGGTGCTTTGAAACAAGCAACCCAAAAGCACCGAAATCGTCAGTGGCACGCACCAACAATTTGCCAGATGCGGCCATTACACATGATTATGGTGTGCATACACGCTAGGGCTCCTGTTGCCACCTTGATGTGTGTTCTGTTGGTAAAAACATGTGTTTGTGAGTGTATGAGTAAACACACACCCCAATGAGTCCAGCCATGAACAGGTTACTGTTAAAAAGAACAGGTGCAACTATGTGATGTGTTGCAGATTCTCCCCTCATTAATTTCCTCCCTTTTTCTCTCAGCAGATTCAAACATGTGTAGCAGTCTCAAGAGGTTTAACCACCTGGCTATCATCATTACACTAATCTTACAGACAGTACAGTGCCATTCAAAAGTTTGGACACACCTACCCAAAGGTTTTTCTTTATTTTTACTATTTTCTACATTGTAGAATGATAGTGAGGACATCACAACTATGAAATAACTCATATGGAATCATGTAGTAAACAAATAAGTGTTAAACAAATCTAAATATACTTGATATTCTTCAAAGTAGCCACCCTTTGCCTTGATGACAGCTTTGCACACTCTGGGCATTCTCTCAACCAAGCTTCATGAGTTAGTCACCTGGAATGCTTTTCCAATAGTCTTGAAGGAGTTCCCACATACGCTGAGCACTTGTTGGCTGCTTTTCCTTCACTCTGCGGTCCAACTCATCCCAAACCATCTCAATTGGGTTGAGCTCGGGTGATTGTGGAGGCCAGGTCATCTAGCCCTTACGCAGGCTGGAGGTGTGTTTTGGGTCATTGTCATGTTGAAAAACAAACCAATGACAGTCCCACTAAGCGCAAACCAGAAGGGATGGCGTATCGCTGCAGAATGCTGTGGTAGCCATGCTGGTTAAGTGTGCCTTGAATTCTAAATAAATCCCTGACAGTGTCACCAGCAAAGCACCCCCACATCACCTCCTCCATGCTTCACGGTGGGAACCACACATGCAGAAACCACATATCCATTCACCTACTCTGCATCTCACAAAGACACTGTGTTTGGGACTAAAAATCTAAAATTTGGACTCATCAGACCGTTGCTCGTGTTTCTTGGCCCAATCAAGTCTTCTTATTATTGGTGTCTTTTAGTAGTGGGTTCTTTGCAGCAATTTGACCATGAAGGCCTGATTCACGCAGTTTCCTCTGAACAGTTGATGTTGTCGGTTACTTGAACTCTGTGAAGCATTTATTCGGGCTGCAAATTGAAGTACAGTTAATTGCAGATTCCTGAGGCTGGTAATTCTAAAGAACTTATCCTCTGCAGCAGAGGTAACTCTGGGTCTTCCTTTCCTGTGGCGGTCCTCATGAGAGCCAGTTTCATCATAGCGCTTGATGGTTTTTGCGACTGCACTTGAAGAAACTTTCAAAGTTCTTGACATTTTTCGGATTGACAGACCTCCATGTCTTAAAGTAATGGACTGTCATTTCTCTTTGCTTATTTGAGCTGTTGCCATAATATGAATTTTATTTTTTTATTTTTTTAACCAAATCGGGATTTCTTCTGTATATCAACCCAACCTTGTCACAACACAACTGATTGGCTCAAACTTTAACAACAAATTTTAACAAGGCACACCTTTTAACAAGGCACATCTGTTAATTCAAATGCATTCCAGGCGACTACCTCATGAAGCTGGTTGAGAGAATGTCAAGAGTGTCATCAAGGCAAAGGGTGGATACTTTGAAGAATCTCAAATTTGTTTAACAATTGTTTGGTTACTACATTATTCCATAGTTTTGATGTCTTTACTATTATTCTACAATGTAGAAAATAGTAAGAATAAAGAAAAACCCTTGAATGAGTAGGTGTGTCCAAACTTTTGACTGGTACTGTACATGGGGATTATAAGATCCAACAACAGACCTCCCACTACGAATAGCCAGTGAAGTATAAATAAGACACAAACTATACTGACCCCAGTCTGAGTCTTATAGAACTCCTGTTACCTTAGGCTATAATAGTCTTTGATTGGGTTGAATTGACTATGTAGTGTGATCTGGCATAAATTATAATTCTAGATACTCTTTCGATTGACAGATACTGAGATATTGAATTGGTCGATACTTTGTGGATTGACTGATACATGCACTGCGGTGAATTGAGAAAGAAAAAAAACATTTTTGAATGCTTTGCTCTTACTGTTTAAAGTCCATTCTGTTCACCCTGAAAACCAAGTTGGAACAGTGACGTAAACTAGCATTGTGAAGGCGTCACAGAACACCCACACACTGCATCCTATACATCATTTTGCAACTGTATCCACTGTCGTGCGATAGTCAGAGACAGGAACTTCAGAAGGCTGTGTCAGCAAAGGGGGGCCTCAACATGTTTCCTGTCTTCCATGAGCATTTTCATAGTAATCTGTGTCAAATCAATTTCAGACTGCAAATATCATCCATATTTTGATATCACTATTGGACAGTCCCTCTGAACATGAGTAATAAGTCAAAGTCAAAGACAAGAACACATACTCTATGCTTTAATTCAGAGGTGACTGCAAGTTCAGGAGAAATTCTCACCTTTCTGGTGTGGGTTCACTTACTTCAATGTTTCTTTTTCATTGTTTTGCTATTAGGAATAAGCTCGTTACTGTTCAAAAGAGCTCATTTGAGGTTGAACATTTTACGGCTCCCTGATGAGATGTTGCAATGGAGAGTTTATGTTACCAATTGAAGATGTGCGCCTTTCCATGACAACTTGGTAAATGTGTTCAAACCCGTTTTAAAAATCAGTCACAATGTACTCAATCCCCCACACCCTCCCCACTGCCCATTTTTTCTTAGACTTCTGTTTGCGAGGGCTGTTATCCTGACATTTATTTCCAGCTTGAAATGCAGTCCAACCTATAATTTAACCCTCTTAAACAGCGAGATAATTGTTTATCTGCGTGGCAGCATTGAATGGCCTTTTCAAGGTTTTTGTCGTTTGCTGCATTAGTGATGGCAGAATTGCACTTCTTTTGGGGCTACTTGCTCTCAAACTAAATGCCACGAAACTGTAGTCTACAGAGATGTCTTCGATTAGGCCAAAGCACCATGACAGCTATAGCCATCTTCCAGGTTTCACATGACACTAAAGTGAATGTCATGTGTCTGAACATTTCTATGGTTACGTGATGGATATCGCCTTGCATATTGCAGCTGAATTGACAGACGCCATGAAATTATGATAGACAATAGATGGATGACAGACGCCATGAAAGAGAAGTTAGTGAAGCAATACTTGTGTTATAAGGATTTATAAAAGGACAAAATGCACTCTGACTGTTCCTGATAGATAAGAGAGAAAATAGACTGGTGCGCGACTGCTGTTGATCATTCAGTTTCCCTCAAGGATTTAACACTTACAGAAACTGCCTAACTACTCATACTTGAAAAGTAAGAGTATACCTCATCAATTTATTTCAGTGAGGAATCAACTGGAAAGGAGCCATGTGGGAGGAGCTGCAAAACATAGACAGAGGTTCACTATCTCCAGAGGTTTGTATTACAATTGTCTCTGAACATTCACGCAACCAATACATAAACCCAAATCTCTGCCCCCTGTACACAGTCCTTAAATTCACCCTCCTTGGTTGTTTGAACATTTTTTGTTCTCCAGAGGGGGAACAAAATCAGAACCAGGTTTTTCCTCAACGTTACTGATACATCTGTCCAAGCCAGCTTTTAGATGGACAGTTGATGCCTTTGCTTGGCACTTCTGTCTCCGTTCAGCTGAGCAGTATGTAAATAGAAAAGTCTGTTTCAGAGGACCATGGAGAGACAGAAAAACAGAGATTGAGAGAACAACACACTGAGCATTACAGGAGTAACCTGCAATTATTTCATAGCTCTAAAAGACCCAGTGAAAAAATGTGATTTTTCTGTGTTTTATATGTATTTCCACGCTACGAGTTTGGAATAATACTGTGAAATTGTGAAAATTATGATAATGCCCTTTTAGTGTAAGAGCTGAAAAGACCGCCTGATATAGATTAAAAAGAAAGAAAGGTAGTTCCAAAACTCTGCCAATAAAAGCACATTTTTTGTTTTCCCCTCCCCACTGAGACCCCTCCTAGGCAGAAATTGCTCTTTGCTAAGAAACTATTTTGGTTTCTTTAAGACCATTTTTATTAAAACAATCACAAAAGGTACCTAATTGTTACCCAGTAATAATTTGATAATGAGATAAAAACTGCTGCATTGGACCTTTAAGATTCCTGAGCTCTTACTCAGTATTTACCGTCGAAGGGCACGTCGAGGCTGCAAATTAGAACCACTCGTTCTGGCATCAAATGCGCCGCAGTCACGCACAGGGCTTACTCTCCGAAAGGGTACAGCACCAGGGCAAATAAAAGCGTGGGAATACAGGCAATGGGACAAGTCAGTATAAGTAGTGTAAGCACCTTTGCAATGATAACACACCAGTGCCTTCTCCTTTAGTCGGAACCAGTACTCAGAATTCCCCCTCAGATCCAATATAAAGATACAGGACACACACACACACACACACACACACACACACACACACACACACACACACACACACACACACACACACACACACACACACACACACACACACACACACACCAGCTAAAGTCAAAGAATGCCGTCTGGTGTCAGTCCTGGCTGTAGTTCCAAACACAAAGCAATGTTTCCGAAAATCTGATGCAAGACTATGTGGTAAAGTCAAAAGAATGAGACCACAGACACCCTTAGAGCCTCAGTGTATAAAGGCAGAAGAGGGAGAGAGAGGGGGAGAAAAAGAAAGAGTGGTGAGTGGGAGAGAGAAAGAAAAAGAGAGAGAAATAGCAGCTGTAATGGCCAGCTTTGGGGGTTAGCTAATTATACCCTTAATAGAGCCCTAATGAAGGGTGTTGAATTCACAGTGGATGATGTCACGGCCACAATCTCCTTCTCGACACCCTTGGAAGATCCAGTAGTCCGTTGGGGTAGATAATGCCTGTCTGTGTGTGTGTGTGTGTGTGTGTGTGTGTGTGTGTGCCAATGACCATTGAGAGTGAGGAATCATTGTTGTTTTCGAGGAGGACCGAGGATTGCGCCATACACACACTCATCATGTGACTCATCTTGAGCCCACGACTTCTCCAAAAACCCAACTGCTGCACTAAGAGGAACCGCAGCACACAAACCGCAACAACGAAGGAAAGGGCAGGGAGAACGAAGATGGGGCAACGTATCAATGTGGCAACAGGCGAAGAACTAAGTACTGTAACTGCGGTGAAGGACTGTATAAACTGAGAACTATCCCTCTCATTGACGACTGATGGAAGATTCTGAACAAACACCACCCGAAAACGCAAAACATTTATTGTTTCCAAACTAAGGACACCAGTCAGTGTGAATGTGGGCAAACAGACAATGACACTATAGCGTTTGTCCGTGTCCCCATGCTGTTGCGCCGAGAGGATGATTCATCAGAGTAGGCCGCCACATAAGTGGCTTTGTGTCACTCTCCCTCTCCTTTAATCTGGGCTTTGCGCAAAAAAAGAGGTGTTGAGGCGGAGGGGGTTTTCAGGGGAGTCGTCAGGTGCAGACATTGATAAGACTCACTGATGTAGGATTTTACGGTTGGGCTTGTCCTGGGTCTTGGTGTGCAGTGAGAGGGGTATTTACAGACTTAACTTTGAGTTCAGGTTTTGGACGCTTCCATATTTCTTTCCCCTTCCCACACAACTTGGCTGAGAACATACAGCATTTCTCATCCTCAGTTAGTTTCCTATATTGAAAATAAATTAAAATGTAGATATTACAATCACCAGGCTATGGGATCGTAAAAAGTGTAAATTGCTATTCTATGGACTTCAACATGTGCGATCAACAAGGATTCCGTTGGTGGCAAACATGTTACTAAAAACCCCAAGAGTCGATGTCTGCGCCCCGGCGGAAAACAAATTAGCATTACAAAATAAATCCCCATAAAAATCTCAGTTTAAGCCAGAGACATCTGTTTTTTTTTTTACAAGGGATGCGTCTAAATCCACCGATGTCGCATTTCTGCATGCGTGGTGAAAGGTGACAGAGCTAGAGCGGTGTTTGTCAGACCATGAGACAACCCGGCTAGTCACAAAATCGTCCGTTTTGCTCTAGGCTCCCACAAGCATCTTGGGACTCGTCTGAAGTCAGTACAGCTGATCTGCCAACTTCTGTCTGTAGCGTCCAAACAGTTTGGGCTATAGGACACCAGTCAGTGTGAATGTGGGCAAACAGACAAAGACACTATAACGTTTGTCCGTGTCCCCATGCTGTTGCGCCGAGATGATGATTCATCATCTGCACACTAATAAACCCAGCAAAAAAAGAAACACCCCTTTTTCAGGACCCTGTCTTTCAAAGATAATTCGTAAAAATCCAAAAAACTTCACAGATCTTCATTGTAAAGGGTTTAAACACTGTTTCCCATGCTTGTTCAATGAACCATAAACAATTCATGAACATGCACCTGTTGAACGGTCGTTAAGGCACTAACAGGTTACAGACAGTAGGCAATTAAGGTCACAGTTATGAAAACTTAGGACACTAAAGAGGCCTTTCTAGTGACTGAAAAACACAAAAAGAAAGATACCCAGGGTCCCTGCTCATCTGCGAGAACATGCCTTAGACATGCTGCAAGGAGGCATAAGGACTGCAGATGTGGCCAGGGCAATAAATTGCAATGTCCGTACTGTGAGACGCCTAAGACAGCGCTACAGGGAGACAGGATGGACAGCTGATCGTCCCAACAGTGGCAGACCACGTGTAACAACACCTACACAGGATCGGTACATCCAAACATCACACCTGAGGGACAGGTACAGGATGGCAACAACAACTGCCCAAGTTACACCAGGAATGCACAATCCCTCCATCAGTGCTCAGACTGTCTGCAATAGGCTGAGAGAGGCTGGCTTGTAAGCCTGTTGTAAGGCGGGTCCTAACCAGACATCACCGGCAACAACGTCGCCTATGGGCACAAACCCACCGTTGCTGGACCAGACAGGAATGACAGGAAAAAGAACTCTTCACTGACGTGTTGTGGTTTTGTCTCACCACAGGTGATGGTCGGATTCGCGTTTATCGTCAAAGGAATGAGCGTTACACCGAGGCCTGTACTCTGGAGCTGGATCGATTTGGAGGTGGAGGGTCCGTCATAGTCTAGGGCGGTGTGTCACAGCATCATCAGACTGAGCTTGTTGTCATTGCAGGCAATCTCAACGCTGTATGTTACAGGGAAGACATCCTCCTCCCTCATGTGGTACCCTTCCTGCAGGCTCATACTGACATGACCCTCCAGCATGACAATGCAATGCCACCAGCCATACTGCTCGTTCTGTGTGTGATTTCCTGCAAATCAGGAATGTCAGTGTTCTGCCATGGCCAGTGAAGAGCCCGGATCTCAATCCCATTGAGCACGTCTGGGACCTGTTGGATCGGAGGGTGAAGGCTTGGGACATTCCCCCCAGAAATGTCCGGGAACTTGCAGATGCCTTGGTGGAAGAGTGGGGTAACATCTCACAGCAAGAACTGGCAAATCTGGTGCAGTCCATGAGGAGGAGATGCACTGCAGTACTTAATGCAGCTGGTGGCCACACCAGATACTGAATGTTACTTTTGACCCCCCCGTTTGTTCAGGGACACATTATTCCATTTCTGTTAGTCACATGTCTGTGGAACTTGTTCAGTTTATGTCTCAGTTGTTGAATCTTGTTACGTTCATACAAATATTTACACACGTTAAGTTTGCTGAAAATAAAACAAAGTCGACAGTGAGAGGACGTTTCTTATTTTGCTGAGTTTATAACCCCTCTGTGGAAAGGTGAGAATCTCACAAACACGTTGGTTTGCTCTAGCACTCCCACATGCCTCACAACGCTCGTCTGAAGGTTCTCCAGTACAAGTTGAAAAAAATGAATGGAAACTCTTTAGTCCCAAAAATAAGGGGTTAACAACATGTAACAAATAAACATGTTCCCTGATCTTTCTTATGTCTCTCAGATATAGGAAAGACACTTCAGAACAAACTTACTTTAGATTTTTTTTGGGGGGGGATAATCTGTTGTTCCATGATGTTCTATGGGCTATTAGAAAATCAAATCAAATGTTATTGGTCACTTACACATATTTAGCAGATGTTATTGCAGGTGTAGAGAAATGTTTGTGTTCCTAGCTCCAACAGTGCAGTAGTATCTAACAATTCACAACAATAAGGCCAAATAAAAATGTTCATTAAAATAACTATTTTATATTTACGTTTTAAACTTCAAAGGGTCTAAAAATTCTAAATCAAATACCGAATGATCCTTGCTATGACCTTAAACAACTCCATATAGCTTAGTAGAACCCCGCCCCCCGGCTTAGACTGTAATGGGTTAAGTAACAATTTCAGGGGGTAGATTTTGCCATTGGCAGGTAAGAGGTCCATTTCACCAGTCACGTTGGCAGGTGATCAGGGCTCCACAGTGCGAGCATTTCACTTGCATTTGTGAATAAAAAAAGTCAAGTATGATCACATTTATAGCTAAATAAATGCTGCAATGGCTGTTTTCAAAGTATTTTCTGCCATATTGTTTCATAGTTGCTAAATTAATAGCACAAAGTCAAAGAACTATGAATCCTACTGTAGCCTATCCCACCTCGCGCAACAACATTGCCTGGCTGGGGGCTGTGTGCACGTGAAGAGCTGAGTAACATATTATAAAAGGTTCTTTAGTTTACTTAAAACAAAAGTCTACTGAAGTGAGACATTGTCGTTATGTTTCTTGGCTATTTACATTGTTTTGTTAACAAGTTAAGTTGAGTTTTAACTGTTAGGGAAGAGAAGACAAAGACGCAAATACTACTCAAACTCAATTTCACAGGCACAAACATGTCTCGTGTCACACGGTGACCTCCCTGCGATATTTTGGTTAAGACTCAGGTCACAAAACATTTCATTAAATAATATACCACATTACTTCTTTCTAGTAATACATTTATTGTTTCAGAAACATTACAAAGCATGTACAGTTGAAGTCAGACGTTTACATACACTTAGGTTGGAGTCATTAAAACTAACCATTATTTCACTTAGAATTCACTGTATCACAATTCCAGTGGGTCAGGAGTTTACATACAATAAAGTTGACTGTGCCTTTAAACAGCTTGGAGAATTCCAGAAATTGATGTCACGGCTTTAAAAGCTTCTGATATGCTATTAGACATCATTTCAGTTAATTGGAGGTGTACCTGTGGATGTATTTCAAGGCCTTCAAACTCAGTGCCTCTTTGCGTGACATATTGGAAAAATCAAAAGAACCTCAGAGAAAAACATTGTAGACCTCCACAAGTCTGGTTCATCCTTGGGAGCAATTTCTAAACACCTGAAGGTACCACGTTCATCTGTACAAAACAATAGAACGAAAGTATAAACACCATGGGACCACACAGCCGTCATACCGCTCAGGAAGGAGATGCGTTCTGTCTCCTAGAGATGAATGTACTTTGGTGTGAAAAGTGCAAATCAATCCCAGAACAACAGCAAAGGACCTTGTGAAGATGCTGGAGGAAACCGGTACAAAAGTATCTATAGTCACAGTAAAATGAGTCCTATATCGACATAACCTGAAAGGCTGCTCAGCAAGGAAGAGCCCACTGCTCCAAAACTGCCATAAAAAGCCAGACTATGGTTTGCAACTGCACATGGGGACAAAGATCGAACTTTTAGGAGAAATGTCCTCTGGTCTGATGAAACAAAAATATGACTGTTTGGCCATAATGGCCATCGTTATGTTTGGAGGAAAAGGGGGAGGCTTGCAAGCCAAAGAACATCATCCCAACCGTGAAGCACGGAGTGGCAGCATCATGTTGTGGGGGTGCTTTGCTGCAGGAGGGACTGGTGTACTTCACAAAATAGATGGCATCATGAGGTAGGAAAATTATGTGGATTCATTGAAGCAAAATCTCAAAACATCAGTCAGAAGTTTAGAAGTTAAAGCTTGGTCACACATGGGTCTTCCAAATGGACAATGAACCCAAGAATACTTCTAAAGTTGTAGCAAAATTACTTGAGGACAACAAAGTCAAGATATTGGAGTGGCCATCACAAAGCCCTGACCTCAATCCTATAGAAAATGTGTGGGCAGAACTGAAGGCGTGTGCGAGCAAGGAGGCCTACAAACCTGACTCAGTTACACCAGCTCTGTTAGGAGGAATGGGACAAAATTCACCCAACTTATTGTGGGAAGCTTGTGGAAGGCTACCCGACACGTTTGACCCAAGTTAAACAATTTAAAGGCAATGCTACCAGATACTAATTGAGTGTATGTAAACTTCTGACCCACTGGGAATTTGATGAAAGAAATAGAAGCTGAAATAAATTACTCTCTCTACTATTATTCTGACATTTCACATTCTTAAAATTAAGTGGTTATCCTAACTGACCTAAGACAGGGCATTTTTACTGGCATTAATTGTCAGGAATTGTGAAAAACAGAGTTTAAATGTATTTGGCTAAGGTGTATGTAAACTTCCAACTTCAACTGTACATCTGTTTTTTTGTTGTTGTAATTCTAGCAAAAAAAATACATTTGGGCTGGTAAGAAATCTGAGTGTCTGGTAACAGTGGCTGGTTGACCAAAAGGTAAATCTTAGCTGCAATTATCAAACTGCAAATTACTTTGCTAATCCTACCACATAGAAAGCCTACATGGCCACATTATTATTTGAAGTGGCAGTTTCACCCTGAAACAGAAACTAACATGTGCCACACACTACCTTCTCAGACTGTTAGCTAACATTAGCGAATGTTCACGGCTAACACAAGATGAAATATATCAGCTAACGTTCCAGAAACTATTTTCCTTGTTGAACGCACCTCTGGCCTAAATAACAGGTGAATCCTGTCAATATATCTTCTACCCATTTCAAGCCCTCAAATCAAAATCAAATCAACGTTTTTTCGGCCGTGTACACAGTTTTGCAGATGTTATCACAGGTTCAGCGAAATGCTTATGTTTCTAGCTCCAACAGTGCAGCAATATCAAGCAATACAAGAAAAAAAAGAAAAAAGTACAAGAAATCAAGACATATAAGAAGAAATATTTGCTAGATTATAACCTGGCTACACTCATTCTCCGAAAGTCAGGGAGGTTAGAGCATTGGGGAGGTAACCGAAAGGTTGCTGGATCGAATCCCAGAGCTGACAAGGTAAAAATGTGTCATTCTGCCCCTGAACAAGATAGTTAGCCCATTGTTCCCCGGTAGGCCGTCATCGTAAATAAGAACTGTTTTTTTTTAACTGAATTGTCTCGCTAAATGAAGGTTAAATAAAAATAAGTTAATAAAAAAACGTCAGGAGTCGAGGGATGTTTAAAAAATTCACACTGTCAGCGGTGTCGCTCTGCCACTTGCCACTGTAGGTCTGGGCTGAGGTAGTTTGTTTCACCTATCGGCCTATGTCGTGGGCGAGTTTCCCATTGCACAGAATAGGCTGCTAACAAGGCAAATCTTGTGAACATAGGTGAACATAACGCAGGTGAACATAACGAGCATACATGAATCATTGGAGCTCCCCAGGGGTGCGTGCTCAGTCCCCTCCTGTACACCCTGTTCACCCACGACTGCATGACCAGGCACGACACCAACACCATCATTAAGTTTGCAGACGACACGACAGTGGTAGGCCTGATCACCATTCATGTGGCTAGAAATTTGAGTCAGTATGTTGGCAGCAGCCACTCAATGTTAGTGATGGCTGTTTAACAGTCTGATGGCCTTGAGATAGAAGCTGTTTTTCAGCCTCTCGGTCTCCGCTTTGATGCACCTGTACTGACCTCGCCTTCTGGATGATAGCGGGGTGAACAGGCAGTGGCTCGGGTTGTTGTTGTCCTTGATTATCTTTTTGGCCTTGCTGTAACATTGGGTGGTGTAGGTGTCCTGGAGGGCATGTAGTTTGCCCCCGGTGATGCATTGTGCAGACCTCACTACCCTCTGGAGAGCCTTATGGCTGTGGGCGGAGCAGTTGCTTTACCAGTGTGTGAGTGTTTTCGGTGGCAAGCCAAATTTACTCAGTCTCCTGAGGTTGAAGAGGCGCTGCTGCGCCTTCATCACCACGCTGTCTGGGTGGGTGGACAATTTCTGTTTGTCTGTGATGTGTATGCCGAGGAACTTAAAAACTTTCCACCTTTTCCACTACTGTCCCATCGATGTGGATAGGGGGCTGCTCCCTCTACTGTTTCCTGAAGTCCACGATCATCTCCTTTGTTTTGTTAACATTGAGTGTGAGGTTATTTTCCTGACACCACACTCCGAGGGCCCTCACCTCCTCCCTGTAGGCGGTCTCGTCGTTGTTGGTAATCAAGCCTACCACTGTAGTGTCGTCTGCAAACTTGGTGATTGAGTTGGAGGCGTGCATGGCCACGCAGTCATGGGTGAACAGGGAGTACAGGAGAAGGCTGAGAACGCACCCTTGTGGGGCCCCAGTGTTGAGGATAAGCAGGGTGGAGATGTTGTTTCCTACCCTCACCACCTGGGGGCAGCCCGTCAGAAAGTCCAGGTCCCAGTTGCACAGGACGGGGTCGAGACGCAGGGTCTCGAGCTTAATGACGAGTTTGGAGGGTACTATGGTGTTAAATGCTGAGCTGTAATCGATGAACAACATTCTTACATAGGTATTCCTCTTGTCCGGATGGGTTACCGCAGTGTGCAGTGTGATTGAGATTGCGTCGTCTGTGGACCTATTGGGGCGGTAAGCAAATTGGAGTGGGTCTAGGATGTCAGGTAGAGTGGAGGTGATATGATCCTTGACTAGTCTCTCAAAGCACTTCATGATGATGGAAGTGAGTGCGACGATAGTCGTTAAGCTCAGTTACCTTAGCTTTCTTAGCCGTGTCAGTGGCACTGTATTGTCCTCAAAGCGAGCAAAGAAGTTGTTAAGTTTGTCTGGGAGCAAGACGTCGGTGTCCGCGATGAGTCTGGATTTCTTCTTGTAATCCGTGATTGACTGTAGACCCTGCCACATATGTCTCGTGTCTGAGCCGTTGAATTGCGACTCTACTTTGTCTCTATACTGACGCTTAGCTTGTTTGATTGCCTTGTGGAGGGAATAGCTACAGTTTGTATTCGGTCATGTTTCCGGTCATCTTGCCATGATTATTAAAAGCAGTGGTTTGCACTTTCAGTTTTGCGCGAATGGTGCCATCAATCCACGGTTTCTGGTCGGGGAAGGTTTTAATAGTCACCATGGGTACAACATCACCGATGCACTTGCTAATAAACTCACTCACCGAATCAGTGCAAACATCAATGTTGTTGTCTGAAGCTATCCGGAACATATCCCAGTCCACGTGATCGAAGCAATCTTGAAGCGTGGAATCAGATTGGTAGGACCAGCGTTGAACAGACCTGAGTACGGGCGTTACCTTTTTTAGTTTCTGTCTATAGGCTGGGAGCAACAAAATGGAGTTTGTCAGATTTGCCGAAAGGAGGGCGAGGGAGGGCTTTGTATGTGTCACGGAGGTTAGAGTAGCAATGATCCAGAATGCTACCAGCCCGGGTCGCACATTCGATATGTTGAAAAAATGTAGGGAGCCTTGTTTTCAGATTAGCTTTGTTTTGCCAGCGTTGACATCAAGAGACTGTAAAGCAGCTTCTCTTCTGATTTAAGTCTGATTCTATGTGCGTAGTGAGCTCAGGGGGGTTTCTTGAGTCCTTTGCCTAGACCAGGGGTGTCAATCTCAATCAGCACAAGGGCCACAACAAATCTGTGGGCCAGAAATAGCCTATTATGTTTCCTTAAAAAATAAATAAAAATGGGAATACAACTGTGACCCAAACCGGACATTGTTTGGTTATGGCCCATCAGAATGTCCACTTATGACGGTGTATATAGCAGTTTTAACATATTTAAACAAAGAAGATCAAAAAGAGATCAAAAACATTTGTCCAGCCTTTGCGGCTATGTTTTCAGATGTGCATAATATGCTGCAGCCCTAATCAAAATGTATTTCATAACACCAAATAACAAAAACGTAGCTAGGTTGTTTTAACATTTAAACATGTTTTTCAACCGGTGCGGTTGAATGCAGCATTGCTGAATGGTGCACTCAAAATGTAGTGTAGCCAGCCTAGGCTACTTCTAAAATGTTGCGGTAATAGGCCTCCATGTTTCTCCTTTGTTTTCTGGTTATTCTTTTCAGTAGCAAGTGTCTGTACACTTTCCCTCAGCAGCGCATGGTAAACGGTACACACAAAAGCAGCACAGTTGATGTTGAATTCACCAATGCGAGCACATCCGGCTATAATTTCATTAAGCAGATGACTCAACTATTGACTTATTTATACTCACTTGTGTGTCCTATTATCCTTAAGTAGTAATATATACCTGTGTGTGAATCCTTTATCTTACAACTTTTTGACAACCAAGACAACATTTTCTGAAGGCTACAGCAATGACCTGTTGGAAGCGAAACTTGGCATGAACATTTAGCCTACAATACCTTTAAACTTTCGGTCCGGATGAATATTCAGTCAGTGCCATTAGTGATGATGTGATACAGAGCACTGGCTAGCCCGTGTATGTGTGGGTCTGGGAGGGGTGTGTGTATAGCAATGTACTGCCGTTTGGCGTGCAGCACATTGGCAGTGCTTGCTGTGAATTGCAGTGCAGCGCTTCGGGGGCTGTATGGAAGCGGGCCAAAATGAATTGACAACCCAAATCATTGCACTGGGGCGGATAAAAATGTGTCACAGGCCTGATTTGTCCCGCGGGTCTTGTGTTTGACACATGTGGCATAGACGTTCAACTGCTTGCCTGGCACTGAGCGTCCCCAATCCCCACCCATGCCTCCCTCGCCTGCCCGCTTGGTCCTCTGTCCTTCCCCGACCTCTGCCTAGAGCGAGCCCCTTGCATCGCTCTGCTCTCGCTGTCCTCCTCCTGCTACTGGAGTTGAAGTCTGAGAGCCATTGTTAAACACTGCCCTAAGGACCTGAGGAAAAATTCAGGGCTCTCTCTCCAGTATTTCGCAATAGCCAATTTGCAGCGTTTTACATTTTGATAAAAAACACATGAAATATAAAAAGCTTGCCCCCACCTCCCCCTTTTGATTTGGTTTAATTCTATATATAATCAAGATTTTAATTTGCATGGACAGCCTGAAAATTAATTGTTGCATAAGAGATGTTTTTTTTTCTCGCTTATAAGGGCTCATGTAATCTCTCCATTGTTACATCACCCCCCACCCCAGCATCTTTTGGGAGATTCGTCCGTTTTTTTCTCAGATACCAACACTGCTTTTTTGGTGGATATTTTCGGTCATTTAAATGCACGTCTTGTTCATAAACAGCCTTTGATAACAAAGGAGCAAAAAAAAGAGAGAAAAAAGGCCAGGGAAATAAAGTGCGTAATAAATAACCGAGTCAGTGACGGCGCTGAATAAATGAAGCTGGAAAAGACAAGGCCGGAGCCCAAGGCTCCGCTTCACCCTGCTCCTACTCTGTCAAGCTGCTGCCTGTGGAATTTCAGGGGTTTAAAAAAATGAATAAACCAGGAGAGAAAAAAAGGAAGCAGAAAATAAATAGAGTAAAAATAATTAGATGTAAGCATTCTTGTTGAGGCATACTGGGTTGGGTAGAGACGTGATTGGGGGGAATAGGGGAGGCCCTGGACTGACAGTGGCCCCAGCAAGAGAGAAGGATGACCTTGGGGAAGTGAGCTACCGTGCGCTGGGGATGCGAGGGCCTGCCAGCTATACGCTGTAACAGCCCCACTAGATATCATAGCACAGGGCCCAGTTTCCCGAGAGCGATGGACCTTAAGCTAACGAGTGTTTTAACAATGCATCATTACTAAAATGGCTGAAGAACTCCCATACGTTTCCCAAAACACCACGTACGGGGAACTTTCTTAAGTGTGTTGTTGTATCGATACTGATAGGTTAAAAAGCGCTACTCTTGGGTCAGAGTTCTCCATTCACATCTTACCTTAATTATTCCACAATACAGACAACAGATCAGCTCCTGGAGATATAGCGTACCATAGTATGAGTCATAATACCCATAAAACCTAGAGGTCAAATAGGGAAATGGTTTCAATCTTTTTTCCACCATTCATTTTTCCCAAAGGGGATTTTAGAAACACTTCAAATAAGGGGTGTGTATTTTGTAAGCTTACCCTGGTGTGTGTAAATCTCTCTAGGACTAGGTGACTTTTATCAATATATTAGCCCCTAAAAAATTAAACGCTAATTAGCTGCTAATGACATGCTAATTAGATGCTAATGGGGCTATCATAAAGTACTACAAATGCCATGATGACCTGCACGAGGCTGCCAAATCAAGGCAAAGTAAAAAATAAAATAGAAATCGCTTGATTAACCATCTAATGTTAGCTAAATGTAGTAATGAATAAATTGGCTACATTTCTTCAAATGGACAATTATGTGAACTGTCTTGTGCAAGTTTTAAATTGACACAATACCGGTTAGCAAAGGTATCAGCTAGAGATTAAGTGCAGGAGCTTGCAGAGATTTGTAGTCTTGCATGATGTCTACTTTGATGCTAATTAGCATTTTTTAAGTCAGAGTAAATAGAGCCGAATATATTGATAAAAGTCACCTTGTCCGAGAGAGATTTACATGGTTACCAAAACGTCACGCCAGGGTAAGCCTACACTATACACAGCCCTAATTTTAAAATGTTTCTAAAAATCCATGATGGCAAAGATTAATGTTGGAAAAATGATTGGAATCATTTCCCTGTTTGACCGCTAGGTTTCTTGGGTATCCCGCCAAGGGGGAGTTATCACCTATATGGATGTAAATATTGAGGCAGCTTATTCTAATGCTTACTCTATAATAAGGCACATCATTTTGCACATTGTTACACATCATGAAAGATAGTGAAGCAAAACATTTGACAGCATACAATAAAAAAAATAGAACTCGATGGAATGAATGTGACATTTATTTTAATATGAGTGAAATATAAAGGCGTATGTAGCCTGTACTGTATCATCTTCATACAGTCATCTAGGTTTTCATTTGAAGAACATTTCAAACCTTCACCTTGTTTGTAACAATTACAAAGACATTGGCAACTTTTTATTTGTAGTAAACTTCTTATGAAGTTATTGGTGGTAACAGAGCAAAATATAGACTCATGATGTTTAGCTATGTTTAAGAGTGGCAGAAAAATTATCAAACGACACACTTAACTGTTCCATGAGTGGTCTGAAGCAGTCGGTAATTAACATGCGTTTTCAAGTGCAACTACAGAAATTGTGGTTTTGAGATCCTACAAAGGTTATTACGATGAACTTAGCCTTAAAGGGGAATAAAGGCACATTTCTAAAAAAGTGTAAGTTCCTAAACCCGTCCGATTTATTGGTGGACTATCAAAGTGTGCACGTGATTTGTGTTTTGATATATTTGCGTTATTCCACAAATTGCATAACTTGGTGACGTAGCTCTACCTCGCTTGTGGAATAACGCAAATCTATCAAAACACAAATCACGTTCTGTCACAACAAAAATACTAATTTTGGGAAGCTCAATCGATTGTAAAATATGGCACATACATTTTATGTGATAAATTGGGGTTTCGGATTCACAACTTTACATTTTCTGAGATCCCTGCCAAGCAAGAAAGGAGCAGACCTGATCCTGCCTCCCACTTATGATTTATTTTATTCTTTATTTCACCTTTATATAACCAGGTAGGCCAGTTACAACTGCGACCTGGCCAAGATGAAGTAAAGCAGTGCGACAAAAACAACATAGAGTTACACAAATAAACGTACAGTCAATAACACAATAGAAAAATCTATGTACAGTGTGTTCAAATGTAGAAGAGTAGGGAGGAAAGGCAATAAAAAGACCATAGAGGTGAAATAATTACAAATTAGCACTAACACTGGAGTGATAGATGTGCAGATGATGATGTGCAAGTAGAGATACTGGGGTGCAAAAGAGCAAGAGGGTAAGTAATAATATGGGGATGCGGTAGTTGGGTGTGCTATTTACAGATTGGCTGTGTACAGGTACAGTGATCGGTAAGCTGCTCTGACAGCTGATGCTTAAAGTTAGAGAGGGAGATATAAGACTCCAGCTTCAGTAATGTTAAGAAATCGTTCCAGTCATTGGCAGCAGAGAACTAGAAGGAAAGGATGCCAAAGGAAGTGTTGGCTTTGGGGATGACCAGTGAAATATACCTGCTGGAGCGCGTGCAACGAGTGGGTGTTGCTATAGTGCCTAGTGAGCTGAGATAAGGCAGGTTTTTACAGAGCAAAGACTTATAGATGACCTGGAGCCAGTGAATTTGGCGACGAATATGTAGTGAGGGCCAGCCAACGAGAGTATACAGGTCGAAGTGTGGATGGGGCTTTGGTGACAAAACAGATGGCACTGTGATAGACTACATCCAGTTTGCTGAGAAGAGTGTTGAAGGCTATTTTGTAAATTACATTTACATTTACATTTAAGTCATTTAGCAGACGCTCTTATCCAGAGCGACTTACAAATTGGTGCTTTAACCTTATGACATCCAGTGGAACAGCCACTTTACAATAGTGCATCTAAGTCTTTTAAGGGGGGGGGGGGGGGGTGAGAAGGATTACTTTATCCTATCCTAGGTATTCCTTAAAGAGGTGGGGTTTCAGGTGTCTCCGGAAGGTGGTGATTGACTCCGCTGTCCTGGCGTCGTGAGGGAGTTTGTTCCACCATTGGGGGGCCAGAGCAGCGAACAGTTTTGACTGGGCTGAGCGGGAACTGTACTTCCTCAGTGGTAGGGAGGCGAGCAGGCCAGAGGTGGATGAACGCAGTGCCCTTGTTTGACATCATCAAAGTCAAGGATCAGTAGGATAGTCCGTTTTAAGAGGGTATGTTTGGCAGCATGAGTGAATGAGGCTTTGTTGCAAAATAGGAAGCCGATTCTAGATTTAATTTTGGATTGAAAAAGCTTAATGTGAGTCTGGAAGGAGAGTTTACAGTCTAACCAGACACCTAGAGTTGAAGTCGGAAGTTTAAATACACCTTAGCCAAATACATTTTAACTCAGTTTTTCACAATTCCTGACATTTAATCCTAGTAAAAATGTCCTGTCTTAGGTCAGTTAGGATCACCACTTTATTTTAAGAATGTGAAATGTCAGAATAAAAATAGAGAGAATGATATATGTCAGCTTTTATTTCTTTCATCACATTCCCAGTGGGTCAGAAGTTTACATACACTCAATTAGTATTTGGTAGCGTTGCCTTTAAATTGTTAAACGTGGGTCAAACGTTTCGGGTAGCCTTCCACAAGCCTCCCACAATAAGTTGGGTGGATTTTGGCCCATTCCTCCTGACAGAGTTGGTGTAACTGAGTCAGGTTTGTAGGCCTCCTTGCTCGCACACGCCTTCAGTTCTGCCCACACATTTTCTATAGGATTGAGGTCAGGGCTTTGTGATGGCGACTCCACTACATTGGCTGTGTTGTCCTTAAGCCATTTTGCCACAACTTTGGAAGTATTCTTGGGGTCATTGTCCATTTGGAAGACCCATTTGCGAGCAAGCTTGAGATTTTGCTTCAATATATCCACATGTTTTTTTGTCCTCATGATGCCATCTAATTTGTGAAGTGCACCAGTCCCTCCTGTAGCAGAGAACCCCCACAACATGATGCTGCCACCCCCGTGCTTCACGGTTGGGATGGTGTTCTTCGGCTTGCAAGCCTCCCCCTTTTACCTCCAAACATAACGATGGTCATTATGGCCAAACAGTTCTATTTTTGTTTCATCAGACCAGACATTTCCTAAAAGTACGATCTTTGTCCCATGTGCATTTGCAAACCATAGTCTGGCTTTTTTTATAGCGGTTTTGGAGCAGTGGCTTCTTCCTTGCTGAGCGGCCTTTCAGGTTATGCCGATATAGGACTCGTTTTACTGTGGATATAGATACTTTTGTACCTGTTTCCTCCAGCATCTTCACAAGGTTCATTGCTGTTGTTCTGGGATTAATTTTCACTTTTCACACCAAAGTATGTTCATCTCTAGGAGACAGAGTGGTATGACGGCTGTGTGGTCCCATGGTGTTTATACTTGCGTACTATTGTTTGTACAGATGCACGTGATACCTTCAGGCATTTGGAAATTGCTCCCAATGACGGTCCAGACTTGTGCAAGTCTACAATTTTTTTTGAGGTCTTGGCTGATTTCTTTTGAATTTCCCATGTCGTCAAGCAAAGAGGCACTGAGTTTGAAGGTAGGCCTGGAAATACATCCACAGGTACACCTCCAATTGACTTAAATAATGTCTATTAGCATATCAGAAGCTTCTAAAGCCATGACATCATTTTCTGGAAATTTCCAAGCTGTTTAAAGGCACAGTCAAATTAGTGTATGTAAACTTCTACCCAATTGGAAATTGTGACATAGTGAATTATAAGCGAAATAATCTGTCTGTAAACAACTGTTGGAAAAATGACTTGTGTCATGCACAAAGTAGATGTCCTAACCGTTCTTGCCAAAACTATAGGTTGTTCACAATAAATTTGTGGAGTGGTTGAAAAACTAGTTTTAATGACTCCAACCTAAGTGTATGCAAACTTCTGACTTCAACTGTAGGTATTTGTAGTTGTCCACATATTGTAAGTTAGAACTGTCCAGACTTGTGATGCTAGAGTCGGGCGGGAGGGTGCAGGCAGCAATCGGTTGAAGAGCATGCACTTACTTTTACTTGCATTTAAAAGCAATTGGAGGCCACGGAAGGAGTGTTGTATTTCAAGGTTTTACTGCTAACCTACAAAGCATTAAATGTTGCTCTGTTGTGTCATGGTAGGGGTGGTATACAGAAGATAGCCCTATTTGGTAAAAAACCAAGTCCATATAATGGCAAGAACAGCTCGAATAAGCAAAGAGAAATGACAGTCCATCATTACTTAAAGACGTGAAGGTCAGTCAATCCGGAAAATTTCAAGAACTTTGAAAGTTTCTTCAAGTGCAGTCACAAAAATCATCAAGCGCTTTTATGAAACTGGCTCTCACGAGGACCGACACAGGAAAGGAAGTTACCTCTATTGCATAGGAAAAGTTCATTAATTCAGTTACCAGCCTCAGATATTTCAGCCCAGAGTGCAGACATATCTCAACATCAACTGTTAAGAGGAGACTGTGTGAATCAAGCCTTCATGGTCGAAATGCTGCAAAGAGACCACTACTAAAGGACACCAATAAGAAGATGACTTGCGTGGCCCTAGAAACACGAGCAATGGATATTAGACTGGTGAAATATCTGTCCTTTGGTATGATGAGTCCAAATGTGAGATTTTTGGTTCCTACCGCCGTGTCTTTGTGATACGCAGAGTAGGTGAACGGATGATCTCCACATGTGTTTCCCACTGTGAAGTATGGAGAAGGAGGTGTTATGGTGTGGGAGTGCTTTGCTGGTGACACTATCAGAAATATATTTAGAATTCAAGGCACACTTAAGCAGCATGGCTACCACAGCATTCTGCGCAATACGGCATCCCATCTGGTTTGCGCTTAGTGGGACTATAATTTGTTTTTCAACAGGACAATGACCCAACACACCTCTAGGCTGTGTAAGGGCTGTGTAAGGGCTATTTGACCAAGAAGGTGAGTGATGGAGTGCTGCCACAGATGACCTGGCCTCCCCAATCACCTGACCTCAACCCAATTGAGATGGTTGGACGGCAGAATGAAGGAAAAGCAGCCAACAATTGCTCAGCATATGTGAACTCCTTCAAGATTGTTGGAAAAGCATTCCAGCTGAAGCTAGTTGAGAATGCCAAGAGTGTGCAAAGCTGTCATCAAGGCAAAGGGCGGCTATCTTGAAGAATCTGAAATATAATATATATTTTGATTTGCTTAACACTTTTTTGGTTACTACATGATTCCATATGTGTTATTTCATAGTTTTGATGTCTTCACTATTATTAAAAATAAAGAAAAGCTGTTGAATGAGTAGGTGTGCCAAACTTTTGATTGTCATTTGTCTACCGATATGTATAGTACCAATCATTTACCAAACGATGCAAGGGATTTAGTTTGCAAGGCAGGGCCAAATTGCCTTCCTCGAGCGAGCAAGACAATGTGCTAATATAGACAAATTTTATGAAATGGAATATTATTCTTATTCTTGAAAGTCGTGAATTGATTATATATAGCATATGTGATGAATGATGATCACTGTAATGAACAGCTGCAGTGTTGTTCATTGGTTCACCCTATATCATAGAATTGGCTATGTGAATGTTCATGTTTATAAAGACAGAAAGTGAACACATGGAATTATTTGATTTGGTTGACATGATAGAAAGGAAGGCAGATATTTTTAAAAATCTAAATTGTGGGTGAAACTGTGATTCAGTATTTCTGATGCTCGTTGTGTGTCGTTTCGCACATGGCACTCACGCCTGGATGGACTCGTACCTGGTGAAAACTTTGTGGCCTATTGCGAAATATATTCCAAAATTCTAACAAAATACATCCGCGACATCATTTAGGATACACAAGATACACATCTTTAGGGCACAGCATTTTCTGCTTGGTTTCCAGAGCACTGAAAGAGAGATATTAAATAGGCTACTACAGAGGTCTGATGATGCTTCTGACAATATAGTAAAACGGTATGCTGTGTTGTCTGATGTAGGCTATTTTGAAAACGGCCGATGTGTTGTGTTTATAAGGAGACCCCTTGTGCGTGTGTTGTTGCGTGGGCTGCTGTTTCCTCCTTGCTTGGCAGAGATCTCAGAAAAGGTAAAATTGCGAACCTACGACCCATATGTATCGCATAAAAGGTATATATGCCATATCTCACAATCGATTGGGCTTCCCAAATTTAGTATGTTTGCTGTGACAAGAAGTTTAATATTTTCGTAGATTTGTGTTATTTCACAAAGTTCTACCTAGCACTGCAGTGATTGGGGAGCTGCATAACACAGCGCTACTTTGCTCTCCCTGAGTGAGATAGGTGAGCACTTTGACAGACAGTTCAACAATGCATTAGAGGGGTTAAGGAACTTAAGACTTCGTACATTAGCTTGGTTCACCTTGTGTACGCTTGTAGGTCACCCAAACCAACTGATGAGGGTTGAGGCTTTCCCATGAGGATGGATACAAACCAGAGTGTCCCTTTCCACATAGCAGATAGCACCACAACAAGAGTCAGCGCTTGCGGGGGGAACACGGTTCAAGCCAAGCGTGAGCAAAGGGCTCGGTCACAAACACACCGTCTCTCCACACTGATGGCTGGGAAGGCTGGCTGTGCACACTGCTAGAGTGGCATAGAAAGATAGATAGACAGTCTGGGAAGGCTGGCTGATGTGACATTTAGAGGAAACACACCCCTGTGCACACTGCGAGAGTGGTATAGAAAGTTGGAAAGTCTGGGAAGGTGGCAGCACAACCTTGTGTTAACCGCACTGACCCTATAGATGTCACAACAAAGGGTCACAGCACTAATTACAGATGTATGATATATTTACCACTATACCCTGATGAAGACAGCTTGTCTGTCGAAACGTTGGATATTATGTTATTAAAAGTATTGCATCTGAGCTCCTAGAGTGTGCGGCTCTCCTTTTCTTTTTCAAGTGTTCTTCTCCGCTAGCCAGCACCTCACCTAAACAGGTGTGTATTTCTTTCGGCTCCATATTTACCACTAAAACACAGTCACTAAGGATGTGTGGACAATCATGTGCTGTGCCACGGATGCATACAGTATGCAGGGACTATTATACTGCATATGCCTCTGTACGTACAGGCCCAAAGAATAATTGCAGAGTCAAACCTGGCAGGCAGAGGTCAATAGGGAACTGTAGAGGGCACGAGCACAGCCATCATGGTACAATCCGGGGCTGTCCTGTCACTTCGATTCAAAATGGTGCCCAACGATCAGAGGAAGACCACCAACAATGTCTGTCTTTGTACTACCCCGGCGCTCCCTCTCGTCGTCTTCTTTTGGACTATGCCAGGCTGCCCCCATAAAAAAAATAGCACTCCCCGAGGCTGGGCAGCCGAAACAGGAAGGTAAACATGTCCACTGTAGTGGAGCTCAGACCACACAGACGCGTCGCTCTGGGTTACAATTGTCCTACACCACTCTGCTCCCACCGGCAACACGCCAGTACAAAGTAGGTCTGACCAACCACACCGCAAATGACTACTTCCTAGACATGCGTTTTGAGTTGTTTTTTTTTACCCTCTGTGGAAAGGGGGCGGAAAGGGTAACCGAAATCGGGGTCAAACATCTACCTTGACCCACCTGCCCAAATGACTCACCCTCTCGTGTCAGTGTATCATTTAGCGGTGACCCCTGACCATTTGACGGTTGATTTCTTTTTCTTGTTGTGTTCGGGGGGAAACCCGGCTATCTATGGCGTGCTGGGTTGAACAGGACAAGTCTTGCAGACATGCTTTGGGAAAGGGAATGTTTTTGGAGTCTTGTAATATCGTAGAGTAAAGAATGGAAAGGATCCATATCCTTCCTGCCGCTCCCCACAAAATGTAAATAAGGATGGATTTCACCTGTTCGGTCCGCAAGGGAATCAAAGAAAAAATGCAAGGTTGTAAAATGCATTTCTCATTATTGGACCTTTATTTCCCATTTATTCTCTACACCTTATGTTTTATTTTTCTCTAGAGCTGTTATCTTTGCACTAATGCAAACACTTTTAAATGTAGGACACAGAGAGCCTTTGAGGCTGCGTTTAGACAGGCAGCCAAATTCAGATTTATTTTTGACAGATCAGATCTTATCTGAAAAAAATCTGATGTGATTGGTCAAAAAAACAATTAATGGACAAAATATCAGAATTGGGCTGCCTGTGTAAACACAGCCAAAGTGACACAAGTGTGTCTTCACTATACTATTTTCAACTTCCCGACTAAGCAGTTTTTTAAATACCACTTTAATGGTGGCTTTTCAAATAGTGAATATCATTCTTCAAGACATTCTGAGGCAGCAGTTTACTGTATCCTTGTTCAGCTGCTATGTTGACACCTTATGCCAACTGGTACTGCATAGACTTCCCATTAATGCACTTGGATAATACATTGAAGAAATCCAAGCTAAAGCGACAAGTAGGCATTAACAACCTTGCCCACAAGGTACTCAACTTACGATCTTGTCATCACAATTGTGCTTTTCAATTAATATTTCTGTTATGGACAATTAAGAATTTCATACCAACTGAATGTAGAAATGTTTTTTTCCTCAGTGAGTTCCTAATAAACACATATCCTACCTGAAAATGACCAGGTCTGACAGGCCTGGGCGAACAGATGTAACAACGGTGTTTGTGTAAAGTGTGTGAGTGTACAGCGTGTGTGTTTGTGTTTATGTGTTTATAAGTAGTAGTGTGAACGTTTAAAAGTTCAAATGTTTCAACAAAATTGTTATTGTTGACATTAAGAAATTTTGGGGGGATATTTTTACAAAATGAAAATCACAGTGCACTACCACTAACAGGTCCCGATCGTCAACATAAAGGGAAAAATTGAAATTAAACAAATACCTAAACGCAACAATGCTGTAACGTTAGTAGGAGATAAGCATCTTTACAATTATTTTCCACAGATATAAAGTGCTCCGCACGTCATCGTTGTTAACAGTAGGGAAAATGGAAAGGCAAGCGACAGCAACTAAGTCCTGTATAGCAATACTTTGAGAAGTTAAATGAGAAGGTGATGGAATGCAAACTTTGCCAAAGGTGGAATTGAAGTACAGTATTGGTAGTACAGGTGCAATGCCTAACCATCTGAAAGGGGCACACCATGAGACCCAAATGTCACTAGCAGCAGCACAGGCCCCTAACCTGGGGTGTAGTGCAGCTGGTGCGCAGAGGAGCCACTTCTCAGAATGGTGCTAATTTAATAAAGTGTTGATCAAAGTTGAATCAATATGTATCGCAAGATCACTTAAGGATTGATTAGTATTCTACATGACAAATCAAATATAATAGCATTTGGCTTTAGGCTACTTATAACATAACCAGGTAAACACGGTTAAACGGTTCTGTCTCTGATAAAGACATTGAAGTAAATAATTATACTGCAATGCATTTAGATGTGACAGATTACAGAAAGGGGTAGGAGTGGCCATATATGTAAAATCTAATTTCATGGCATCCCAATCTATAAATATTTCTGTTTAAAGAAATTTGAGCTCCTGGTTGAGAATGTGTCCATAAATGTGCTTTGATTTACTGCCCCCCTGCTGCCATTACAGATTCTATTGGTGCTATATCTGAGTGTTAAACACTCGGAGTTGGTAGTGTTAAACACTCGGAGTTGGTCATTTTAGGCGATTTGAATCTGGATTAGCTATCCCAGGCCTCAGATAAATTTAAGAGTATATGCATTGATTTTAATCTGACTCAATTGATCATAAAACCCATATGGCTAAATGTGATAAACTCTTAACTCCTCATTGATTGATTTAATTCTTACTAATAGAATTAATTTCAAATCCTCAAGGGTTTTTCCTGTATTCCTAACTAGAGGTCGACCGATTATGATTTTTCAACGCCGATACTGATTATTGGAGGACCAAAAAAGCTGATGCCGATTAAAAAAAAAATGTATTTGTAATAATGACAATTACAACAATACTGAATATAGAATTTAATACATAAATAAAATCAATTTAGCCTCAAGTAAATAATGGAATATGTTCAATTTGGTTGAAATAATGCAAAAACAAAGTGTTGGAGAAGAAAGTAAAAGTGCAATATGTGCTTTGTAAGAAAGCTAACGTTTCAGTTCCTTGCTCAGAACATGAGAACATATGAAAGCTGGTGGCTCCTTTTCCCAAGTAAGAAGTTTTAGGTGGTAGTTATTATAGGAATTATAGGACTATTTCCCTCTATACCATTTGTATTTCATTAACCTTTGACTATTGGATGTTCTTATAGGCACTTTAGTATTGCCAGTGTAACAGTATAGCTTCCGTCCCTCTCCTCGCTCCTCCCTGGGCTCGAACCAGCAACATAACGACAACAGCCACCATCAAAGCAGCGTTACCCATGCAGAGCAAGGGGAAAAACTACTAGAAGGCTCAGAGCGAGTGACGTTTAAAACGCTATTAGCGCACGCTAACTAGCCAGCCATTTCACTTCGGTTACACCAGCCTCATCTCAGGAGTTGATAGGGTTGAAGTCATAAACAGCGCCAGGCTTGACGCACAACGAAGAGATGCTGGCAAAACGCACTAAAGTGCAGTTTGAATGAATGTTTACGCGCCTGCTTCTGCCTACCACCGCTCAATCAGATACTTAGATACTTGTATGCTCAATCAGATTATATTCAACGCAGGACACGCTAGATAATATCTAGTAATATCATCAACCATGTGTAGTTAACTAGTGATTATGATTTATTGTTTTTTATAAGATAAGTTTAATGCTAGCTAGCAACTTACCTTGGCTTACTGCATTCGCGTAACAGGCAGTCTCCTTGTGGAGTGCAACGAGAGAGAGGCAGGCCGTTATTGCATTGTACTAGTTAACTGTAAGGTTGCAAGATTGGATCCCCTGAGCTGACAAGGTGAAAATATGTCGTTCTGCCCCTGAACAAGGCAGTTAACCCACTGTTCCTAGGCAGTCATTGAAAATAAGAATGTGTTCTTAACTAAATTGCCTAGTTAAATAAAAGGTATACAAAATAATATATATATTTTTTTAAATAGGCAAATCAGCGCCCAAAAATACAGATTTCCGATTTTCGACCTCTATTCCTAACCCTGAGTTGTCTTTAGAAAATGTCTCCTACATATTTATTTCAGATTTTATTTACTTTTATTTAACTAGGCAATTCAGTTAAGAACAAATTCTTATTTACACTGACAGCCTACTGCCATGTTCAGGGGCAGGACGACAGCACGGGGATTCGATCTAGCAACCTTTCGGTTACTGGCCCAAACACTCTAACCACTAGGCTACCTGCCGTCCTGATTAGCACGCCTCTTTTAAACAATTCAGAGTGAACGATAGATCTAACCCTTGGTTTTCTGTTAAGTAATCTGGGCTCATTCAGATGAGAAATCAGGCCTGGGCCAAAGCAAAGAAGACTCTGTAGTGGACTGGCAATTTTTAAGACAACTGAGAAACATACAGTGCCAGTCAAAAGTTTGGACACACCTAGTCATTCCAGGGTTTTTCTTTATTTTTAAAAACTATTTTCTACATTGTAGAATAATAATGAAGACATCAAAACTATGAAATAACACATGAAATCATGTAGTAACCAAAAAAACCTTTGCAGACTTTTGGCATTCTCCCAATATATTTCATGAGGGAGTCAATTGGAATTCATTTAAATTAACAGGTATTTAGTTAATTTGTGGAATTGATTTCCTTCCTCTTAAACCTATGGGGGCGCCATGTCATTATTGGATAAAAAAAAACGTGCCCGTTTTAAGCGCAATATTTTGTCACGAAAAGATGCTCGACTATGCATATAATTGGCAGCTTTGGAAAGAAAACACTCTGACGTTTTCAAAACTGCAAAGATATTATCTGTGAGTGCCCCAGAACTGATGCTACAGGTGAAACCAAGATGAAACATCAAACAGGAAATGAGCTGAATTTTTGAGGCTCTGTTTTACTATCTGTCTGACTGTCTCCTTATATGGCTGTGAATGTGCCGTGAACGAGCTTATGCTCTCTGCCGTTCGTCCAAGATGTCTGCAGCATTGTGACGTATTTGTAGGCATATCATTGGAAGATTGGCCATAAGAGACTACATTTACCAGGGGTCCGCCCGGTGTCCTTTGTCTAAGTTGGTGCGCAATTCTCAGGTGCAACCATTTTACCATGCCATTCAGAGGGAGAAGCACACTTCCAGAAACGATACATCATTGAAGAGATATGTAGAAAAACACCTTGAGGATTGATTCTAAACAACGTTTGCCATGTTTCAGTCGATATTATGGAGTTATTTTGGAAAAAACTGAATTTATAACTGAATTTTCTGGGTTTTTTTGGTAGCCAAACATGACGCAGAAAACGGACCGATTTCTCCTGCACAAATAATCTTTCAGGAAAACTGAACATTTGCTATCTAACTGAGAGTCTCCCCATTGAAAACATCAGAAGTTCTTCAAAGGTAAATGATTTATTGAATCTTTTTGCTGGTTTTTGTGAAAATGTTTCCTGCTGATGCTAACGCTAAATGCTACGCTAGCTATCAGTACTGTTACACAAATGCTAGTTTGCTATGCTTGAGAAGCATTTTTTTGAAAATCTGAGATGACAGTGTTGTTAACAAAAGGCTAAGCTTGAGAGCTAGCATATTAATTTCATTTCATTTGCGATTTTCATGAATAGTTAACGGTTATGGTAATGAGCTTGAGGCTGTATTCACGATCCCGGATCCGGGATGGCTAGTATCAAGAGGTTAATTAATGCGTTTGAGCCAATCAGTTGTGTTGTGACAAGGTAGGGGTGGTACACAGAAGATAGCCCAATTCTGTAGAGACCAAGTCCATATTATGGCAAGAACAGCTCAAATAAGCGAAGAGAAAAGACTGTCCATCATCACTTTAAGACATGAAAGTCAGTCAATACGGAAAGTTTCTTCAAGTGCAGTTGCAAAAACCATCAAGTGCTATGATGAAACCGGCTCTCATGAGGACCCCAACAGGAAAAGAAGACCCAGAGTTACTGTTAGGAATTTTATGAATAATGACTAAACAATATTTTAATTTTAAATAGAACTATAACTAATTAAAACTCTACTCTGTTTTATTATATCTGATTAACAATATTAATTCATAAGGAAGGGATTGTGGAGCATGAAACTGGGTAATAAAATAAAATACATACCATTCGAGCTGGATTCTGGGTTTTAAGTAAGGAGAAAGGATCTTTAACCTATGGTTGAACCGACTCAACTTAGCTCTGGGATGTTTAGATAAGGCAGTGAGTGTTTTCCTATGTTTTCCATTATCTAGAGCCGTCTGCTGAATAGTGATAGATGAAGACTTCAGAAGTTTAATCTTGATTTAACTGTGTGTCTGGAGTGAGCGAGCGAGGGGGTGGGAATAAACTTTTGAACTGTTCTGTCCTGGTCGATAGGGGGAAGGACATTTTATAACCTATGACGTCATATTTTGTATATAAACTGTTGTTCGTGGTTTCATGGCAGCGCGCTCCGATACTATTATCTAATTTTGATAAGACTGGTCTCTGTCTATTTTATGCAAATAGGAATCTTACAAATTCTTATAAAATAGACTGAGTGATTAAATTAATGTACAATTATAGGAATTATGAAATTCCAATAACAGTTACTTCTGCTGCAGAGGATAAGTTCATTAGTTAACAGCCTCAGATTGCAGCCCAAATAAACGCTTTACAGAGTTCAAGTAACAGACACATTTGAACATCAACTGATCAGAGAAGACCGCATGAATCAGGCTTGAATGGTGGAATTGCGGCAAAGAAACCACTACTAAAGGTCACGAATAAGAAGATACTTGCTTGGGCCAAGAAACATGAGCAATGGACATTAGACCGATGGAAATCTGTCCTTTGGTATTATCAGATATTTGGTTCCAACCGCCATGTCTTTGTGAGACGCAGAGTAGGTGAACGGATGATCTCTACATGTGTAGTTCCCACCGTGAAGCATGGAGGATGAGGTCTGATGGTGCTTTGCTGATGACACTGAGGGATTTATTTAGAATTCAAGGCACACTTAACCAGCATGGCTACCACCACATTCTGCAGCGATACGCCATCCCATCTGGTTTGCGCTTAGTTGGACTATAATTTGTTTTTCAACATGACAATGACCCAAAACACACCTCCAGGCTGTGTAAGGGGCTATTTGACCAAGAAGGAGCGTGATGGCGTGCTGCATCAGATGACCTGGCCTCCACAATCACCGGCCTCAACCCAATTGAGATGGTTTGGGATGAGTTGGACCGCAGAGTGAAGGAAAATAAGCCAGTACTCCGCATATGTGTGAACTTCTTCATGACTGTTGGAAACTGATTCCTCATGAAGCTGGTTGAGAATGCCAAGAGTGTGCAAAGCTGCCATCAAGGCAAAAGGTGGCTACTTTGAAGAATCTAAAATGTAAAACATATTTTGATTTGTTTAACACTTTTTTGGTTACTACATGATCCCATATGTGTTATTTAATAGTTTTGATGTCTTCACTATTCTACAATGTAGAAAATAGTAAAAAATGAAGATGAAAACATGGTGCGAAAAGTGCAAATCAATCCCAGAACAACAGCAAAGGACCTTGTGAAGATGCTGGAGGAAACAGGTACAAAAGTATCTATATCCACAGTAAAACAAGTCCTATATCGACATAACCTGAAAGGCTGCTCAGCAAGGAAGAAGCCACTGCTCCAAAACCACCATAAAAAAGCCAGACAACGGTTTGCAACTGCACATGGGGACAAAGATCGTACTTTTAGGAGAAATGTCCTCTGGTCTGATGAAACAAAAATAGGAGTGTTTGGCCATAATGACCATCGTTATGTTTGGAGGAAAAATGGGGAGGTTTGCAAGCCAAAGAACACCATCCCAACCGTGAAGCACGGGGGTGGCAGCACCATGTTGTGGGGGTGCTTTGCTGCAGGAGGGACTGGTGCACTTCACAAAACAGATGGCATCATGAGGCAGGACAATTACGTGGATATATTGAAGCAACATCTCAAGACATCAGTCAGGAAGTTAAAGCTTGGTCGCAAATGGGTCTTCCAAATGGACAATGACCCCAAGCATACTTCCAAAGTTGTGGCAAAATGGCTTAAGGACAACAAAGTCAAGGTATTGGAGTGGCCATCACAAAGCCCTGACCTCAATCCTATAGAAGATTTGTGGGCAGAACTGAAAAGGTGTGTGTGAGCAAGGAGGCCTACAAACCTGACTCAGTTACACCAGCTCTGTCAGGAGGTATGGGCCAAAATTCACCCAACGTATTATGGGAAGCTTGTGGAAGGCTACCCGAAAAGTTTGACCCAAAAGTGGTGACTCTTGTGACGTAAATAATTAAATTACCCTATTTCTAAACGTTCTTGCCTAGCTAAAATATTAGAATCCTTGATTAATTCTCAGCTAAGATCTTTCATATCTTAGAAATGTATTCTAAATGTACAACAGTCGGGGTTTAGAACAGGTCATAGCTCCATCTCTGCTGCATCCCTAGTTTTTGGAGTGGCCATCACGAAGCCCTGACCTCAATCCTATAGAATATGATGTGGTTAATTGTATGGATAAAAGACAACATTGTGCTGCCCATCTTCATTGACCTGTCAAAGGCTTTCGATACTCTTGATCACTCACTGCTAATAACACTCGCTCCAACTTCTTAAATCATAGCCTCAATTTTGGCCCGCACATTTAATATAGTTGCGGAGAGTCCCTGTATTCCTAGATTCAGATCATTCAGGCGAGAAAAAACATCACCCAGATAGGCCAGTCGTGTGAGAAACTTGTCATCATGCAAGTGAAAATGGTCAGTAAAGAAAACGTTAAGCTTGTTTCTCAATTAAAACACCAGCACACTTCTGTATATTGTAAAAGCGTTACATGGTCGCTACCCATATCACTGCATAGTGCAGAAAATACACAAGAGTTCAGGGGCCTTGCTTTAACAAAGTTAACCATTTTCACTGTAGTGTCCAAAACGTCTATCAAGCTGTCAGGCATTCCCTTGGCAGCAAGAGCCTCACGGTGGATGCTGCAGTGTACCCAAGTGGCGTCTGAAGCAACTGCTTGCACGCGCATTACCACTCCACTATGTCTCCCTGTCATGGCTTTTGCGCCATCAGTTCAGATACCAACACATCTTGACCACCAAAGTCCATTTGATGTCACAAAGCTGTCCAGTACTTTAAAAATATCCTCTACTGTTGTCCTGGTTTCCAGTGGTTTGCAGAAGAGGATGTCTTCCTTAATTGACCCCCCATAAACGTAATGGACATATACCAGGAGTTGTGTCAGGGCCAAAACATCTGTTGACTCATCCAGCTGTAACGCATAGAATTCCCTGGCTTGTATGCTGAGCAGTAATGGTTTCAAAACATCCCCTGCCATGTCACTGATGCATCGTGAAACTGTTTGATGAAGTCATTTTCTGTATAGTTTTTTTGACCTTTTACCCCAGCATTTTCTCAACCATTTCCGCGGCAGCAGGAAGAATTTATCCTACACAATATTATGGGGCTTGCCTGTCCTAGCCACTTGGTAGCTCACCATATAATATTCTTCTAGGTCCTTCTTATTAATATATATATATATTAATATATTTCCCTTGAGGAAATCACAAATATCATGGATATATTGGAACTAGTGGATATATGGAGGCTTAAATATCCTGACCTAGATAAACGGTCCTCTGAGCACATCAAAAAAGGTTTGGTATACCTCAACTGGTATGCCATCCAGCCCTGGAGTTTTCCCAGTCTTAAAGGCTTTAAATGCATCAAGAAGTTACTCCTCTGTAATTTGGCCTTCATATGATTATTTCTGTACAGTTGTTAATTTTACATTATTAAGAAGAAAAAAGTCCTTACAATTAACTTTGGTTAGTGGAGATGGAGGAGACAAAAACATATCCTTAAAATACTTTGCTTCCTCTTTGAAAATATAATTTGGTGAATCATGTGTGACAAGTTTCAGTAAATGATTATTGGTAGTATTTCTATGTTGAAGATAAACAAAAAAGTGCATTCTTTATATATTTCATCCAGTTCACATTATTTTTTTATATTAGACTTGATCTTTCTTGAATAAGTTATTTTTGTTTTTCCTATAACGTATTCTGTGCCTCTATGGTACTGTTTTTATTGCCATCTATATGTACTGTTAGACCCTCTATTTGGTTTCTTAATATGAGTTATTTTGACTTAAATTGCTTTTTGCTTTTGTTTTTTGTTCTAAAGGAACATTTTAAAAGTGTCCCATATAATAAGGGGATCTGCTGCACCTATATTATTTCGGAAAAAGTCTTATACATTATCCTGTCCTGGTGAAAAACAAGATGTCATCCAATTGGCTGTGATTACATTTCCAATACTCTCGCCCACGTGGATATTCTGTAAGAGTAATGTATATGCCAATTGTTTGATGGTCCGACCGCATTCTGTCCCCTATCCAGGACCTCTACACCAGGCGGTGTCAGAGGAAGGCCCTAAAAATTGTCAAAGGCCCCAGCCACCCCAGTCATAGACTGTTCTCTCTACTACCGCATGTCAAGCGGGACCGGCGTGCCAAGTCTAGGACAAAAAAGGCTTCTCAACAGTTTTTACCCCCAAGCCATAAGACTCCTGAACAGGAAATCAAATACCTACCCGGACTATTTGCATTGTGTGCCTCCCCCCAATGCCTCTTTTTACGCTGCTGCCTCTCTCTGTTTATCATATATGCATAGTCACTTTAACTATACATTCATGTACATACTACCTCAATTGGGACGACCAACCAGTGCAACCGCACATTGGCTTACCGGGCTATCTACAATGTGTCCCACCCACCACCCGCCAACCCCTCTTTTACGCTACTGCTACTCTCTGTTCATCATATAGGCATAGTCACTTTAACCATATCTACATGTAAATACTACCTCAATCAGCCTGACTAACCGGTGTCTGTATGTAGCCTCGCTACTTTTATAGCCTCACTACTGTATATAGCCTGTCTTTTTACTGTTGTTTTATTTCTTTACTTACCAATTGTTCACCAAATACTTTTTTTGCACAATTGGTTAGCGCCTGTAAGTAAGCATTTCACTGTACCTGTTGTATTCGGCGCACGTGACAAATAAACTTTGATTTGATCAACACTTTTTAAACTTTTGGTGCCAGCGAGAACGACATAAGAAAGTAGTCAAGATGACTAGCTTGATTGGGCATCCACCGAAGATAATTGTAAGGACTTTTTTCCTATTAATAATGTAACACCAACAGCTGTACAGAAAGAATCATGTTAAGGCCAAATTACAGAGCAGTAACTTCTTGATGCATTTAAAGCCTTTAAGTCCGGGAAACTCCAGGGCTGGATGGCATACCAGTTGAGGTATACCAAACTTTTTTTGATGTACTCAGAAGACAGTTTATCTAAGTCAGGATATTTAAGCCTCCATATATCCACTAGTTCCATTATATCCATGATATTTGTGATTTCCTCAAGGGTGATAGTTTGAAGTGTGATTTTCTTTACGGTCCATTGAGTAGTTTAAGTTTCTTAAGTTTCTTAAAATAGTTTAACGAGTTTCCTGTAAACAAAATATATTATATTCCTTCTCTAGTAGCCAGGTAAATATTGATTATCTTTTCTAATTATCTGCTAAGCCATTACAATTATACTTATTTCACAATTTACCATAAAGAGATACAAGTTTCAATTGTATTAATCATAATATACGTTTGTAACCTTAAAATTAAAAAGTACCATAATGATTGAGTGTCCATATAGCTATACTATGGTATTTGACTTGCTACTTGGATAAACCTCCAATTGTTCTCCACTAGTCCACCCGCCATCCCAAGTTGGATTGTCATTCCAGTGACTGGCAGACCACCCCTGTCCAGCTGTATCCTAGGGCATTTGAGAGATTGGGACCCATCCTTTTAAAAGAACACACAGTGCCACCCACAGAACAGAAGCAGATTAACTGCCAAAAACATTTCCAACGCCCTCACCTCCATTGAATTGTATACAGTTATACAAAATAAAATGACAAAATCAAAAAAAATCTTGCATATCTTAATTAATTTCCACAATTAACAAATAATATTTGTACCTATAACCAGGATTGTTACCTATAACCAGGATTGTTACCTAGAACCAGGATTGTTACCTAGAACCAGGATTGAAATGACAAAATTTACATTTTTTTTTGGCAAGCAATTATTATTTTTGGCAAACAATTATTGTGATTCATCCTGTATTGTCCTTATCATCATTACCCTATAGCAACAGATGTGGGACACACACACACACGTGCAATCACGCACACTCCCCACCCTTCCCCCAAACAAGCTCAGATGTTCAACAGTTATTCCATCCCCAAGCCCAACTCAAGAGAAGACTTGATGTGCGAATGCATATACAGCTGTAGCTGTTTGAGAAGGCATGCAAAATTGAGCAAGAATTGTGAGATTTTATTAACCAATGTCAAGTCCTAGCTGATGGTGCTCAAACACACCCCCCTACCCTGAAAAAAACACACACACACACGTCCCCTGTTGTGACCATTTTCCCAAGTATCTCTGTGCAGTCAGACTTTTTTATTATTTTGTGCCACCAGGGCCACAATAATTTGATTGCCAGCACTGCCGCTACCTGGGTGGGGGTACCCCACCGGAATCCCAACCGGCCAGGTACAAGGTCATCAAGGTTCTCATTCCTTATATTATGCTCACCCATCCGGGGGCTTGGGTTCATTGGACCAACTCTGTCAGGTTAGCTCAGACTAGAGGGGGCAGTGCTGCTTTAGTGGGTCTCTGACCGTGTTGATCTTTCTGTCTTGGCTGTTAATAGGTTACTTGCAGTAGGCCTATACAACGGATAAAGATTTCTCCTTAGTGTGTGGGTCGCTCAGGTGTCTGACAAATGTCTTTGTTTATTATGACAGTGTTTTTCTTTCTGCTTGCATTTTGTATTTTTATGTGTGTATTTTCAGTCATTTATGTAATTCAGGGCTCATCAGTAAAAGAGACCTTGGTCTCAGTATAACTCACTGATATTTAAATATATATATTTTTAACTACAGAAAAAAAATCTCATGGGGCCAGAACTCAACAGTGTGCACCACTAGGCTTTAATATGCTTGGATAATATGCTCCCTCTGCTCGAAAATTATATTATCAAACAGTAGGCTACTTACATCATTAAAGAAGAATACGATCGAAATGCACATTACCATGAAACTGATCGGATCAAATGGTTGGCATGCAGATGCAGCATTTGAGTTTTACCCGTAAAATGTGAAGAATTATCATTCAGAATTGACAGTGATGGCCTTATATATAATTAGGTAGGCCTAACTTGCTGTTTTTTTTTTTGAGTCACTATTTCTACTGTGTAGGCATAGGCAATTGTTACATTTGGATGATGCATTATAGGCTACAGTGCCTTCGTAAAGTATTCAGATCACTTGACTTTTTCCACATTTTGTTAGGTTACAGCCTTGTTCTAAAATTGATTAACTTGTTTTTCCCCCTCATCAATCTACACACAATACCCCATAATGACAAAGCAAAAACATGTTTTTCGAAATTTTAGCAAAATGATTAAAATATAAAAACAGAAATATCACATTTACTTAAGCATTCAGACCCTTTACTCAGTACTTTCTTGAAGCACCTTTGGCAGCAATTACAGCCTCGAATTTACTTGGGTATGAGGCTACAAGCTTTGCACACCTGTATTTGGGGAGTTTCTCCCATTCTTCTCTGCAGAGCCTTTCAAGCTCTGTCAGGTTGGATGGGGAGAGTCGCTGCACAGCTATTTACATGTCTCTCCAGAGATGTTCGATCGGGTTCAAGTTCGGGCTCTGGCTGGGCCACTCAAGGACAGTCAGAGACATGCCACAAAGCCATTCCTGCGTTGTCTTGGCTGTGTGTTTAGGGTGCTTAATCTTTGCTCCAGTCTGAGGTCCTGAGTGCTCTGGAGCAGATTTTCATCGATGATCTCTCTGTACTTTGCATCGTTCATCTTTGACTCGATCCTGACTAGTCTCCCAGTCCCTGCCGCTGAAAAACACCCTCACAACATGATGCTGCCACCACCATGCTTTACCATAGGGGTGGTGCCAGGTTTCCTCCAGATATGACGCTTGGCATTCAGGCCAAAGAGTTCAATATTAGTTTCATCAGACCACAGAATCTTGTTTCTCATGGTCTGAGAGTCTAGGTGCCTTTTGGCAAACTCCAAGCAGGCTGTCATGTGCCTTTTACTGAGTAGTGGCTTCCATCTGGCCACTTTACCATAAAGGTGGTGGAGTGCTGCAGAGATGGTTGTCCTTCTGGAAGTTTCTCCTATCTCCACAGAGGAACTCTAGAGCTCTGTCAGAGTGATAATTCAGGTTCTTAATCACCTCCCTGACCAAGGCCCATCTCCCCCGATTGCTCAGTTTGGCAGGGCGACCAGCTCTAAGAAGAGTCTTGGTGGTTCCAAACTTCTTCCATTTAAGAATGATGGAGGACAATGTGATCTTGGGACCTTCAATGCTGCAAAAATGTTTTGGAACCCTTCCCCAGATCTGTGCCTCAACACAATCCTGTCTTGGAGCTCTACGTACATATCATTCAACCTTATGGCTTGGTTTTTGCTCTGACATGTACTGTCAACTGTGGAGACTTATATAGACAGGTGTGTGCCTTTACAAATCATGTCCAATCAATTGAATTTACCACAGGTGGACTCCAATCAAGTTGTAGAACCATTTCAATGATGATCAATGGAAACAGGATGCACATGAGCTCAATTTAGAGTCTCATAGCAATTGTTTTTGAATTTTAAAACATTTGCAAAAATTTTTTTTTAAACGTATCGCTTTGTCATTATGGGTTATTGTGTGTAGATTGCTGAGGATTTGTATTTATTTAATCAATTCTAGAATACAGCAGTAACGTAACAAAATGTGGAAAAATTCAAGGGATCTGAATACTTTCCTAAGGCACTGTATGTATATTCTAAAATTATATCATACAATAAGCTACATGTGGGTACCAACTTCCTTTAGGAAATTATGCAAAAAAGAAAATAATTGTGCTGCTGTACCTAAAAACAAAAAGCACTACACCACTGCCCCAACAACAGATATTAGACAGCTTCACAAAAATGGACTGATTGAGAAAATCACAGCTTTCATTACACAAAGCCTACTGTATCTATGACGGCCATAGATAGAACTTCTTTGCGCAATAGCACCATATTCTGCATTCACTTGAAATTATATGATTTAAACCAATTAAAAAAGTTTGAACAGAAAACCGCTAACCTATAAGTGTGATTGCCTATGAATATGATATGATGGCAGAAATAGGGACCTTGTTGATAGCTTTGTCAATAAATCAACTTTCTTTCAAAAATGTTATGTTAGTGCCTACAAAACTCCTTCCCACAGGGCTCGCATGTTGTTGACATGCCTATCTGGCTTGGGGACAATACCAGGTGGGGACACAGACAACGGCTTTTAAAAAGTAGGCACATACCTAAAAGACTAACACCGATGACACAACAATGTAATGCATGTATACATTTTAGCATGGGTGACCCCAGTGGGAACGAAGCCACACAGGACCATGTCTATGGACTTCAGTGTATGCCCATATCCTGCTTCTGTAGACAGATAGCTGATTCACAAAGGATTTGCAGTACGTTGCCTGAAAAAAGGATTGGGCAATGTTTATATGGTCCCCTTTCAAACAGCCACATTTTTACCACATTCTTGTCAGCATTCACCATTTATATAGCCATTGTTTAGCCGCACCTGAGCAAGAGACATTACACTTTGACCCTGTTGTTGCGACTGTCCTGGTAACCTGACAGGATAGCAAGCTCTAAATTCCAGATAGAAATGCACTGCTTTAATTTCTTCACAACACAGTTAGCAGCTCGCCATACTTGTAAACAATTACCTTGTAATGTGTTCATTTTCCTTATGGGTAATAAAAGGTTGGCGACAGTTAAACTCAAAATGTTGTCTGATATGTTCTGGTAATTATGAGCTGGCTTGCCAGCTAGATAAAGTTGAATAACATGCTAGCATCAAACCAAAACGTTGTCTAAAAAGTTGCTTTTACTTGCCTGGCTTGCTAGATTGACATAGCTATCCTAACATTTTAAACAGATGTGTTTTCAGGTGCAAAAAAATTAACAGGTAATGCCATTTGGATTAGGCGGCTGCAATGACAAGCAGACTGCCGTTTTTGTGTTTATACTTTTCCATAATGACAAGGACAAGTGTGATGTCAGACAACAATGTGATTTAATGCGTGCCAAAGACGGTAAGATGAAAGGCGACGTTTTTACTGAGGGGTTGGTGGGATATTTAAATACATTACCACTATTATAACTACGTTGTTTGGCATGGATAAAAGTTCAGATATAAAGAAAAGTCTGAAAAAAGTTGCCGGAACGCTAAAGTTGGCTGTTTTTTTTTAAAGGGATAAGATAGTCCACTAACTGTGTCCAGAGAGACTGGCGCGTTTCAGTGCTGAGAGACATGAGGGACGAAAGGCCTGTGATGCTGATGACTGCTGCTGTTTTCCTTATGTTTAACATCATTTCTTCTCACAAACACGTCGCGAGCTGGAAAAGGCCAGCGAGCTTGGGCCTCCCGAGGCTTAGCTGCACAACCACACGCAGTGAAAAGACGGAGAGGGGGAGAGAGAGAGGGAGAGCGATGGAGGGAGGGAGAGAGAGAGAGCTTGGTCTGCGCAGCCTGCAGACACCACTCAGCTAAAAGCTGATAGGAAGTGACGGGCTGCTGATTAGTCAACTCACAGCCCTGGCGACCAGTGGCTGTATGTGTACGGGGCTGCGCACACACTGAACACACAAAGATTGAATAGATACATACAGATTGAGAAGGCACACACACACACAATCCTACACACAGTTCGGTCTAGCCCTGTATATATCTGCTGTGCTGCATGCTTAAAGGCATACAGTGATGTTTTGCCTTTTCACGCACGCACACATATTCCTTTGCGCGTGTGTGTGTGACCACATGTATGAAGGGGGGGATGTTGGTTGGTTGGTTACCTTGAGGAGATAGACAGGGATGTTGCTGAAGTCCACAGGGAGCTTGAGCAGGAAGCGTGCGGAGAACTCCCCCGTCTGGAACACGAGAGGCAAGGAAAAGAACATCACACCGTGTACAGATGGAGAACAGACAGGCACACAGGGTAACACACAGGTCATATTGAAACAACACAGGCACACTGCATGGGAATGATTAGGGATGGCTACAGATGAGTGAATTGCAAATGAGATTTCAGAACCTGTTTGAATAGATCTCATCTATCTGTCTTAATGGGACGATTTTTGGACAAATTAGAGATATTTCTTTCCTGATTTTAGGGAGCTATTGATCCTATGGATTTTCAATGTGGTTAATTTGCTGACTAGCTAGGTCTAAAAGGTTAATTGTATTTTTAGCCTACAGTCTAGAAAAAATGATAAATCCATTGAAATAGATACTTTTTAGCCAGTAGTTCTGAAAGTAGCACTCACGAGACAAAAGTGGTCCCCGAAAATTGCATACTAAGTCACATATGTGCAGATATGTGCACCGCGTCATTACTCTCTCTCGCTCTGCTGTGTGTGCATCTTTCTAGCTGTCACTCAAATGGTGAGGGGCTGAAAGCTCATTGGCTCGCTTCAAACTCAAATTGCTAAGGGGCTGGCCCACATAGGAGAAAATGGCGCAGCACAGCTTCCATTAAAACAGTCGCTTTCAAAACTAGGGATATTGTGGCTAATTGAGGCAAAACAGCCATTCTGCATGTATGAACTACACATCAACACATCCAGCCCAAAGCTAGAGGTTTAAAACAAATACTGTAAGTTCCGGAGAATGTCTTTAACAATTTTTCCAATAAAAATTATGTAAAAATGTATAAATAACGCAGATGAACTAATATACGACTAAAGGAATTAAGAGATGTAGAACAATAAAGCCATCTTAAACAGTTACCCCACAGACCACACCAACCCTAACCACCTCCTTCAGAGGCAAACCTCATCTGCAAAGACAGAACTTTCACATGTACACATTGAAATGTTCCTAAACATCATCCTTTCCCATCAAGGCACATATAGAAGACCTTCTATTTCATAAAAGTAGTAGGTTAGTTAGGGAGTGTGTCTCCACACACACACACACACACACACACACACACACACACACACACACACACACACACACACACACACAGAGTAGACACAGACATGTACACACGGCCTTGCTTTGAAACATGCTTGGGGCGCCACATCCTCACCTAGCATAATCCGCCCTTTCACAAGGCGGTTCAGTGACAGCGACATTCACTTCGCTGCTGTGAATTTATTAACCATGTCGCCAGCTGAACTGCCAGTGTAGGTCTACATTATGTCCGGGTTTAGGTTCTGCAATTTATATAGGTTTAGATAGGATGAGGTTTAGCTGTGGGGGTCAAATGTTGGAGAGAATCAAGAGAAACTATAGGCTCATATCAGTCCGTCCACAAAATTAAGTGCAAAACTTTTAAATAATCAGTGCGCAAAAATATTTCAAACAAAGAGAAGCTGAATGCTGAGCCTCATACTAGGCACAACTCTGGGTGGATGCTACCATGCCCTGTGACGTGGCTGTATCATGTAGCGTACCCAGCTGTTCTTGTGCCCGGCGTAGATCTCCATGCTGCGGCTGTAGTTGGGGTCCTCGAGCAGGCTGTCGTACTCGAAGAGCAGCCGGGAGCTCTCGCGCAGACGCTGGCACTGGTACTGGTGGTACTGCTGGATAAGCTCCTTCACCAGCTGAAGCAGGCACTCCGGGTCCCCCGCATCCCACTGGACCAGGTGCTGGAGAGAGAGTGTGAGAGGTTATTAAGAGGGGTTATTGTTTAGACCTTGGCGCAAAGAGAACAAAATAGCTTGAACAAAATATCTGAAAGCGTATACAACTCAAAGCATGTTCATTTTGGGACGATATAGTCTCAGTTCATGATCTATGTTATCCATTCTGGTATCTAACTGCAGAGAACTATCCTTTGAGGCACTGACTTAATTTCATCTACACTAGAGGCCATCTACACTAGCCATGTAAGAGGAGCGAAATCAATTGAAACGAGGAAAGGAATTGAAAACACAATGGCGAGGAAAGAGCCCCAATGGTTCACTAGAGCCCCATTGACATCCATTACGGGAATAATACCAAACTATCCCATTTACCCCCGCTCCTCTTCCTGCATCGCAGGAACATGACATCGCCACAGGATTTCCTGAAGCGACAAAGAGCTGCGTCGGTTCGCAGTGAATCCTTTGATCATTCCCACCCCCAATGCAATATATCTGACCTCATTTGCCAAAATGGTTGAAAGAAGTGGCTCAAAAAGGAGGAGAGGAAAGTTACCAAGACAAATGTTAGTGATGGGAAGGAGCATTGTTACAAGGAAGCGGATAAGGATAGCAGGGACCTGGCCAATATTTTTTTGGCGCTCCAACTTTTTTGGTACACAATGGTTTGGTTAGGCATCAAAGACTGGACTTTGTGAGCCACAAATGGAATATTTTCCATTTAGACGACAGAGAGGGGGAAAAATATACTCCGGGTGTTGTTAGGACACTCCTGATCATTAAATTAAACATGTTGAGTGCATTTTGAGTTCCAGTTCCATGCAGTGTACGCTATTTTGAGTAGTGGACAGAGCGACCCTTGCGTGTCTGAACAGTCCATTGTACATTTGCGATAACTCTCCTCCCACAAACAGGGCATTTGCATGAACAATGCCAAATTCCCCTGACCTCACTGACTGAAGCTGACAACAGGTATGCAAATGTACAGTAAAAAAATAAAAGGCATAAACAAGCAACCACCTGTCACGAATCGGTAACCCTTGTTACACAACATCTTCCACTGGCCTAATTATACAAAACAGGATGTTATTGGTCCCTCTGAAGGGGGGTAATTGTTTACTGACGTATGAGGAATAAAAATACAACATTTTAATTTGAGTGACACTGTGCGAAAACAAACTGCGGGAAACATGTCAGCCAAATAAACACAAATGGACGACTGAGCCTAGATGCAACTAGGCACTACGCAGGGGTCTACGGTCGACTTACTTTGAATAGTAGAGGAAACTCAATAGTTCAAAATGTGGCATACGAGTGTGAAAACAGTGGCAGTGACTGAGTTTGTCACACTTTTTGGACTTTTAAATGACAGTGCTCTTGTTTTTTTTTTCAACATGATTTTTCCTCGCTTCAGTGAGCCACAACTCTGTCTGCAGGCTTAGCTGAAACACACATACAGATGGAGAAAGGAGAGGGAAGATCCATGGCGCTGGAGCTTGCCCATTTGAGCGAGACCTACAGTAAGCAAGTCATCATTACGGACAGGACTCACAACAACACTAGGACGGGCAAGAAGGCAGAACTTCACGGATCAAATCAAAGTCATTCAGTACAAAATGGAGTGTTGAACATGTGTAGCCGACATGAAAGGATATTTTCTTTGGAAGACAATATAGTCTAATGACCATACCCATATGATTTTGATCAGTTTGTCTTAGAGAGCAACGACTACCGCCCCGTAGCACTCACTTCCGTCATCATGAAGTGCTTTGAGAGACTAGTCAAGGACCATATCACCTCCACCCTACCTGACACCCTAGACCCACTCCAATTTGCTTACCGCCCAAATAGGTCCACAGACGATGCAATCTCAACCACACTGCACACTGCCCTAACCCACCTGGACAAGAGGAATACCTATGTGAGAATGATGTTCATCGACTACAGCTCGGCATTTAACACCATAGTGCCCTCCAAGCTCGTCATCAAGCTCGAGACCCTGGGTCTCGACCCCGCCCTGTGCAACTGGGTACTGGACTTCCTGACGGGCCGCCCCCAGGTGGTGAGGGTAGGCAACAACATTTCCACCCCGCTGATCCTCAACACTGGGGCCCCACAAGGGTGCGTTCTGAGCCCTCTCCTGTACTCCCTGTTCACCCACAACTGCGTGGCCACGCACGCCTTCAACTCAATCATCAAGTTTGCGGACGACACAACAGTGGTAGGCTTGATTACCAACAACGATGAGACGGCCTACAGGGAGGAGGTGAGGGCCCTCGGAGTATGGTGTCAGGAAAATAACCTCACACTCAACGTCAACAAAACTAAGGATATGATTGTGGACTTCAGGAAACAGCAGAGGGAACACCCCCCTATCCACATTGATGGAACAGTAGTGGAGAGGGGAGTAAGTTTTAAGTTCCTCGGCGTACACATCACAGACAAACTGAATTGGTCCACCCACACAGACAGCATCGTGAAGAAGGCGCAGCAGCGCCTCTTCAACCTCAGGAGGCTGAAGAAATTCGGCTTGTCACCAAAAGCACTCACAAACTTCTACAGAGGCACAATCGAGAGCATCCTGTCGGGCTGTATCACCGCCTGGTACGGCAACTGCTCCGCCCACAACCGTAAGGCTCTCCAGAGGGTAGTGAGGTCTGCACAACGCATCACCGGGGGCAAACTACCTGCCCTCCAGGAGACCTACACCACCCGATGTCACAGGAAGGCAATAAAGATCATCAAGGACAACAACCACCCGAGCCACTGCCTGTTCACCCCGCTATCATCCAGAAGGCGAGGTCAGTACAGGTGCATCAAAGCTGGGACCGAGAGACTGAAAAACAGCTTCTATCTCAAGGCCATCAGACTGTTAAACAGCCACCACTAACATTGAGTGGCTGCTGCCAACACACTGACATTGACACTGACTCAACTCCAGCCACTTTAATGATGGGAATTGATGGGAAATTATGTAAAATATATCACTAGCCACTTTAAACAATGCTACCTAATATAATGTTTACATACCCTACATTATTCATCTCATATGTATATGTATATACTGTCCTCTATATCATCTACTGCATCTTTATGTAATACATGTATCACTAGCCACTTTAACTATGCCACTTTGTTTACATACTCATCTCATATGTATATACTGCACTCAATACCATCTACTGTATCTTGCCTATGCCGCTCTGTACCATCACTCACTCATATATCTTTA